>NC_057809.1:172920639-172923390 GCF_018294505.1 Triticum aestivum
GGGAGACATGACTAGAGCGCTCGATGTATCGGTGTGTGTGTGGGGGGGGGAGGGGTGGGGGAGGGGTAGGCAGAGGCCTAACTATAGAGGTAGAACGACTCGTATATGTATTGAGAAGGAGAGACCCAGCTAGGTCTTGAGGGAGATCGGTCGACATCCATACATAACTGAGGGTTATGGAGTTGCTTCTCCAAGATGGTGGGAGAGGCCTACTAGACAAACTGAGGGTGGAACTGCAATGTGATCAATAAGAGTGGGGATGTGTTTCTATGTGTGCCTGTGCGTGATAGATCTGTCGGGACGCATCCATGGATGATGAAGGGGAACCATGTGTTTGGTAAGCAAAGCCAACTAGGTCGGTAGATCAATTGTTGTTTGTCGGAGGAAGGGAGAGACACAACTAATGAGGTAGATCGATTGACGTGTGGGTAAAAATGAGTTATAAGGACCTAGCTAGCTATATGTATAGCGAGAGATCGGTCGGTGTACGTCCATTTGTTAGAGGCAAATAAGGCCCAGCGAGACGGATAGACAGAGAGAATGGAGCTAGGAGGTGGTGCGAGAGGCCCAACTACTAGCTAGATAGGGGGAGGAGTGTGCGGTTTTGAGATCGATGAAAAGAGGGGTGAGAGTTTACACGTGTGTCTGACCGTATGAGAGACACGAGGCAAGGACACATAAAGGAGGAGATTGAAGGTGTGTGTGTATGTTGTAGGCAGGCATCGCTAGAGAGGTTTATCGATCGGTGTGTGTCGGAAAGGAGTTGTGGAGACTCTGGGAGAACGACCTAAAGAAAAAAAATGAATGTGCCGGGTGTATAGAATGCCGAGGGAGGGGGAGGGCAAGGAGGGCATGTGCATGCACGAGAGAAAGTTAGTGGTAGCTAAAAAGCTTAGAGGATTGTGTGGGTGTAAGAGACTAACAAAGATCATAATTTGATATGAAAGCAGATTCATATATTTGAATAGGAGATCATATTGTTTTAAACATTGCATGCATGAATATAGCGGTGATACACATGGTGTGCACATGTTATACCATAATGTGATAATGCATGGCGTTTGCAACTCACGGCTAAATGCCGAACAATCTAAACCATACTATACATCAAACAATCTCACATTTTATTTGAATTTGTGATAATGTGTGGCGTTTGCAGCTTACAACTAAATATCGAACAATCTAAACAATACTATATATCGAACATTCTCACATTTTATTTGAATTTGTGGTAATGTGTGGTGTTTGCAACTCACATCTAAATACTTGTAGGCGTAGGGGGCGGGGCACCATACATAATGTGATAAACACATTATACATATGAGACATGGTTTAGATTATGAAGATCTAGCTAGAGCTAGAAATGTAATGTGATTTGAAATCAAAATAAAGTGGATTCAAAAATTCTAGTTCGAGTTCATATAGTACACATAGTTCATATGTAACTCGAGACTAATCATGTGGTGTGCTGTGAAGATAATACACAAACGATGGTTTAACTTGACAATAATGATGATTGTAGATCTTATTAAAACAGAGAAACGAATTCAAATGCTTTGACTTCACAACAATCATTATTGTAGATCTTATTCAAATAGAGAAACGAATTCAAATTTAGTTCATATTGAAGCGGTAGTATATACGTTTGGAATGCACTAAAACGTTCATTTGAGTAGTAGGTTGTATGCATTATACACGTAGCGAAATATTTTAATTGAACATAACATGAATTCAAAGTTTTGAATGACATTTGTAGTGCGCATTGATTTGGTACAATACATGTTAGGCTTGTCCGGAAATTTCAACCCGCGCCTTGTTAGCCCGAAATATTTAAGATATATCTTTGTCTCGTTGTGCTCCGAGAACTCCCTCCATCTCAACCCACGCCTTGCTACTCCGAAATTACAACACGCGCGAAAACTCCCACATCCTGTCAAATCTCGACACGCGAAATGCCCGTGGTACCCCTGAACCAAAAGAACCGCCTCAAATCGGTGGGGGTACTTTTGTAACTTACCCCATATTTCGGACAAGCGTGTCTCTAAGCCATGGTTCCCCACTGCCATCCCATCCGCCCACCCATTCGTACACCAAGGCCGCGAAAACCCGCGACAAAACCCCACACCCTGCTCCGTCCGCCACCCAGTCGGAGCCTCTTCCCCGACGACGTCGTCCACAACAACACCTCGACGTCCCTCATCCACCGTACCGGATGAGGATCCATCGTCGATCTCATTGTCCCGCCGGTTCAGCCACCCCGTCCTCCACCTCCAAGGATCTGCCCCGACGTTCCCCTCGTCTTTCATGCCACCTCCATTCCCACACCACCGTCTTCACCTGCACCATCGGAAGAGCATCATCATCACCGTTTCCTCAGATGAAGCTGCGGCCTAATCGGCACCACCAAAAAGGTTGTACACTAATCGCTGCATTTTCTTCTTGATTCGATCTCACGGTGCTACCGGCGCTCGGTCCCGAGCCGACACGGCGCGGCTCCATCCACGGCGGCGTCGCCGGCCACCTCCTCCATGACGTCGCTCCCTCGGCAGCAACGTCCACATCAGTAGGAGCTACTGCTGCTTTAGCTCTCACTCGCGTTGCTGCTCTGCTCTTGCTCTCGCTCCCCTGCCTGGTCTGCTCTTGCTATTGCTCTTGCTCGCGCTGCTGCTCTCACTCTTGCTCTTGCTTGTGATGCTGCTCCGATTTAGCTACACTTCAGTCGACTGAATCGACTTTTGGGTCAGTCGATTT
>NC_057809.1:172924000-172931752 GCF_018294505.1 Triticum aestivum
CGGCTTAGGGGGTGGTGGTTGAAGATGAACCGCAGGCCCTTGATTTCGTATCCAACGGCTGCCAAATCGACTCACCAGAGATGAAAAAGTCAGTCGGCCGACGTGTAGCCTCACCTTGCTAGTGCATTCAGTTTCGACAACAAAATTCAGTTTCGGCAGCAAAATTCAGTTTCGACGGTTAAGTTCAGTTTCGACAGTTAAGTTCAGTTTCGACAGTTAAGTTCAGAGATGAGTGGCTGATGTATTTTACATCTAGCACTTTGTGGTTATTTATTTTACGTCATGTATTGGAGATGCTATTAGAATTCCACTCAGGTTAACGTTGTTCGTTGTCTCTCTTGTCCTACTTCAGCCTTGGCGTCGTACAACTCACCGGAGCTGCTCCAACGACGAAACCCTCCATCACAGCGGAGCAGTACCTCAGGCTCCATCTCCAGACACCTAAGATCTTCTTCCCCTCCTCCGACAGCAAAGTCAGATGGAGCATCCTCACCGGCCAACCCAATCACGCTGAGATCGACATGGCTTCGTCAAAGAGGTTGTACACTTGTTGCATCTCTTTTTTACTCTACATGTTATATATATTGTCCACTGAGCACACAGATTTGTTCCTTTAGTGTCTCCTTGAAAGAAAAAATGTAGGAATTTTAATTTTCACTTGTCCTCCTTTTCAAATTCCTATTCATGAAGCACAAGACTAAGAGATAGTAGCATAATAGCATTATAACCATACATTTTCTTGTGGTTTGACTTAATCTCACCATGCTTCTTTGCATCCTGTGATCTTCCAATTGTTGTGAATCAAACACCCAGATTGGCAAAAATCCTGTGTTTTTAGATTCTCTGTTTTGCACGTGCATTCCAATCCTATTCCTGTCTATTTCCTATCCCTGCATTCTTGGAATCCTCCAATTCAAACGAGCCCTTACAGAATTACTTCTCTTACAGATAGTTGTCAAAGAAAACCTTGTGTGGTTTGTCCCGCTCCTGCTGCACCGTCGTCCACCCCAGCTCAGCTGCTCCAACGAGAGAAGGGTCCAGCACAGCAGGGATCCGGCCTCCAAACTGTCTTTCGCCGCCTTAGATCTTCTTCCCCGCTGCTGGCAACCATGAAAACTGCATTACCATCATCAATCGAGCAGATGACCTCGAGGACTACACGGGCCCGCAAGAGAGGTCGCACTCTTTCGTGTCTACTTACGTTATGCATCGCTTAATATTACATGCTACTTTATCGTCCTGTTCACCGATTAGACTGTGAGTCAGCTCCAAACTAATGGTCAAACTTGAGTTTTTAAATGGTCGTGGGGTACATATCGGGGCCGCTATCAATAGTATCTATCTACTATCTGGTTAATCTCCGGTGTCTACTATGAGTTTCATGTTGGGTGGGAAACAAACAGTAAAGAAGCCATTATCTGTATTTTTTAACTGAAGCCATTATCTGCCTGCTATTATTGGTTTTGCGTCTATCCACAGGTTGCTACCATCACTCTGGATTTCTGCATGCACTCCTTACATAATATCACTATGTTTTATTCCTATGCATGACAGTTATTGTAAACAATGGAACTGAACATGTAGAGCAAAAGAGACGAGCCTTGCGTGGCAATAAAATTTCATGCAGACATCACTCCATGGTAGGCGCAAAGGCAATCCCCCCTCCACGCATTTCATATTGTAATCGAGAGGAAGATATCTGTTCTGAGGGGGATTCAGAAGGAGAAGACAACTCCTATTTACCCCCTGAGGTCTTCGCTCTAACTTGGCATGCTGATGTTGGTTATATCATGCATATGGTGTCTTGCATTGCTTACTTTATACATCAAATATGTCATCTGCTTAGTTCAGACATCCTTTGTGCGAATGCCATCTGTTTAGTTTATTCATCGTTTATGTGAATTATGCAACACCATCTTGTTTTGCCAGGCATCATATATGTGAATTTTGCAATGCCATCCTGCTTAGCCAGTCATCTTATATGTAAATTATATCAGGCCATCCTTTTTTTGTTACATATTACATTTGTCAACAATGTTAGTACATTCAACTGCTCTTCGTGTGCATCAGCCATTTGACACGGTGATGGCAAATTCTGGAGTGAAAACAAGGTCTTCAAAGCAGACTATGCTATCTGACGAAGTGCATATCTCGCTGGTTACGGATAGCTCCTTAGAGGAGGATTCAGAGACAGATGACCAGTCCTATCCCCCCCCCCCGAGGTGTATGCTCTAACTTGGCAGGGTTATGTTGCTCATATCGTGCATATGGTGTCTCGCATTGCTATGTCATTTGATTAGTTTAGACATGCTTTGTGTGAATGCCACCTATTCAATGTCTAATTACCATATATGTGAATTATGCATTGCCATCTTGTTGCAAGACATTATATATGTGAATTATACAATGCTATCTTGTTGCAAAGGCATTATATATGTGAATTATGCAATGCCATGATGTTTAGCCAATCATCATGTATGTGAATTATATCATGCTATCAATTTCTGTATTACGTGCTCCATTTGTCGACAACTTTTATATATTCAACTACTCTTCCTATGCATTAGCCATTTGAAGCGGTGATGGAAGTACCTGGAGTGAAAACAAGGTATTCAGAGCAGACAATGCTACCTGCTAAAGCAGACATCTTGCTGGTTAGAGAGAGCTCCTCAGAGGAGGATTCAGAGACTGATGACCAGTCCTATTTCCCCCCTGAGGTCTATGCTCAAACTTGGCAGGGTTATATTACCCATGTCATGCATGTTGTCTTGCATTGCTTAGTATTTACATCATATATGGATTGCCATCTGCTTACTTGCTTACTGTATAAATCATATATTTGAATTATATCATGCCATCATGTTTACATAGTACATACACATCATCTATCTGAATTATGGCATGGCAACCCATTTAATAAAGACATCATATAGTTATATCATCTCATCCTGTTTAGTGCAGTCATCATATTTTGAATTATGTCATTCTATCCGTGAATGTATGTGAATTATGGCATGCCAACCTATTTAATAAACACATTATATAGTTATGCCATGTCATCCTGTTTACATAGTCTCATATTTTGAACTATGTCTTTCCATGTTTTTTAGTTAGCCATCATAATGTGAAATTGTGTCATGCTATCCTGTTTAGTTAGCCATCATATATGTGAAATTGTGTCATGCTATCATGTTTGGTTAGACAACATAAATACGAATTATTTCATGCCCTCTTTTATTCCCCACTATCCATTGTACCTGTCTATCATACAATGTCTATACTTTCAATTACTTTTCTTGTTTATCAGCCATTTGAATTGGAGAGCGTGATTGCAGTATCTAAGGGAGTAACAACATGGTCTTCAGAAAAGATAGTGCTACCAGTTGATGCAGATAGAACCACGGTTGTACTTGCCCAAGGACCAGATCCACCACACATAACCCAGACTCTCGCAGATTATACCCCTACCCAGTTGGACAGAGAACCAGCTACACCCCTTCTAACCCCAACCCCGGCAGATAGTAACCCAGTTCCAGTTAACACAGCACCGTCTCCACCACAGAGCACCCAAACATGAGCAGTTAGTAAGGGAACTGCAGTGCCCAAAGCACGAGGACTGCCACTCCGAATCCCAACTCAACGCTTAAAGGAGAAGAAGATTTGTTCTTAGGTTAGGTTCTGTAGCTATGGTTCATACTCCTTTGCTCTTGCATTACTGTATTTACTCCTACCAACTATTTTCAAATTTGAAGGATGGAATTGAAACTCCAATGGCGCAACAGGTATGTTTTAAACCTATTTCTTTAACTGGTTTTCTGTTGTAACCTCCTCTATCTTGATTTCAGTTTCAATTGAATAAACAGTTATGTTCTCATGTCATGCACATTACAAGTGTTGTTATTGCTCTATAGTTACCCACACTTATATTATGTCGATTCTGCTTTGTCTTGAACAAATATTATTTGAACTGTGTCTCTATCTTGATTTGGCAACAAAAACTAGAATGATATAGACCATAAAGTGACCATGGTACATAGATATATGTTTGTTTCATGATGTTATCATGTCCACTTTACTACTGAACTCATTTACCAAAATGAGTTTCATATACAACATGGTAAACATGTGACGTGTCTGCTTGTTTCTCTTTTAGAATGCAGACAAAATATTGGAGAACAGTACCGCGTTATCCAATGGTAAAGGAAGTAATGCAGATAAGGTTCAAGATAGTGAGACATCCCTGTTGGTCTCCAAGAAAGCTGATAAAAACTATCTTGACGATAGTGAGGGAACCCAAAAGTCCTGTGTTGATGTAGTGTTCGAGTTACTGGCCACTACTGTTGGCACAAGCTCTTCGAAATCGCTGTCTGAATCAGTTCGTCTTCTTGAGTTTCAACTTCAAGTTGAAAGACATCGATCAGATGTGCTGCGACAGGAAGCTGAAGGACTGAGGAAGTCCCTGCAGAATTCAGATGCATATTTTCTGGTGCAACAGCAAGCGCTGGAGGATTTAAGTGCCAAACAAGAGAAAGTTAATAAGCTTGCTAAGCATCTTGCCAGCATTATGGGTACCCAGGATATTGTTTCTTGAGATCTTCTGAAGTGGTTTCAGTTCTGGATTTGTTTTGCTGCGGCGTTTATTTGCGCTGGTCGCCCACTTTGATACCTAGTGTATATGATATGCTGCTTTGTTCCCTATATTTGCACTGGTGGCAAACTTTGATGCCCAGTGGATGTAATATGCGTAATAGCCGTGATATCCTAGCATTAGTTGCTTGCTTATTTATTTCCTTGTTGTCTTGTTTATTTGTTTGCTTGTAGTCATTGTGGTTCTTTTTCCACGATTAGCTAGTGGCTGCAATAACCTATTTTTAAAACTAGGCCACAATAACCATGGGATAATATTTACTGTAGTGACACTGGGCCTCCTACTGGCCGTAGAAACAGTGGGCCTTCTACGGGCCGTAGAAACAGTGGGCCTTCTACGGACCGTAGAAACAATGGGCCTTCTGCGGGCCGTATCATCAATGGGCCTTATACGGGCCATATGATCGATTGGCCAAACATGGGCCAAACAGACCGCATTATGGCCGTAAACGGGCTAGAGTTGGAATCGTCCGTTCATGGGCCGACCATAATAGGCCAACGTTAATAGGCCGTATTTGATGACGCTATGAAAACGGCCCAACATATTAACGGACCACAAACGGGCTGACTGTAACCACAGGTTGAATTTGGCCCACAAGCAGAAAATGACAGTAACGGGCCGTAAGTAAACGAATGCTGGAAATGAGCCCAAGAATAAATGGGCTCCGAGAAGGCCGAAAGATAACATGGGCAGGAAACAGCCCAACGGAATAACAGGGCGTTAATGGGTATAAAGTGATACACTATTCATTATGGGCTAGTTTCACCATGGGCCGTTAATGGGTGTAAAGTGATATACTGTTCATTACGGGTCAGTTTCACCATGGGCCGTTAATAGGCCAAGAGTTACATAGGGCCTCATATGGGCCGAAAGACGTCATGGGCTATACATGGGCCGGAAGTGAAAATGGGCTGGAATCATATTGGGTGGCCTAGATGACACTACTGGGCCTAATTCGGATAGGGCGTGACGGGCCTTGGGTTAGCGGGCTGTAAATAGGCTATATGCGAACAGGCCATTAACAGGCTTTACATGGGCCGGCCCGCCACCTTTTGACCAAGTCAAACGGGCCGGCCTTTTCACAGGAATGGGCCTCTGTTGGGCCATGCCACGTGTCGACGTATCATAGGCGCCTTCTGTCCAATGAGTGGATGACATCTGTCCCAACGATGAGCCGACACGTGTTTCCTCCAGCCAATGATTATTTTACACGTGGAAAATCCCCATTGGTCGGGGCTGTTAATGGGTTATCGGATCCAAAACCCAACCCGATAGCTTAACGGCGTTCCGTTAAGGTGGATGTCACGTGTCGGTCACCCTTGACGAAAGCACTTCTGTGACGCGGGATTTATCGTCCTGGAAGTGGACACTTCCATGATGATAATTTTGGTAATGTCATGGAACACTTCTACGACAGCACAGGTATGACAGAAAATGCGACCTACTGTGACAAACATGTATCATCACGGAAGTGTATTTTTTTGTAGTGTCTCAAACGGTGATCTTTCCGGCGATCACAACCAACTTATCTCCTCATTGAGCCATGGTTGTTATTAAGCACATTATTATTATTACTATTGACTCATAGTGTGACCGACACGAACTGGGCCCTTATCCGCGAGCGCGGCTATCGATAGGTTTAGTATACACTCCACAGAGATTAGCACACTGTACCCACACTACGGACCCCATGGCCTCGCACTCCCATTTGGATGGACCAATGGCGTTCTGACAAAACCGATCTACTGCTATGACACTCTCCCGGCCACTCCGACACACTCCCAACTGGGCTAGTCCTGGGTGTCCCCGTGTCTACCAAAGACACAACGACCACCATCGTGGCCAATGTCCCTCACGGGGACCGGATCCATAATAACAAGAACTGGCACACAAGGTTATGTCCGCCTACCTGATCAGGGTAGCGTGCGCCCATAACCTTCCCTAGTTGGAGGCACCGGCGAGAGGCACGACAATAGACCCAATTAGGACCTTCCCATAAAGGTAAGCGTGGTTGCACTGGTCAGTTCGATATGGTGGCACCATGACTCAGCCAACAGTTGTTCAAGTTCAATTTAATCCGGTTAAAATTGAATGCAATATGCTGAGCCATTATAAAATAACATGATGCATTTACAAAGCATGAGCATGATATCAAACTACTCATAGCATAACATGACCACTAGCATCAACCATAAATACCATGCAAGAACTCATCGATAACATTACCGAGTAACACTTAACCAACTAACATCAAAGGAACAACACATATTAACAGTATTCTGTAACCGACGTTAGTCATGCACCGAAGAACATGACCAACCCAACATGTACTACTATCAAGCATGGAAATATGAAAGTAATGCTAGCAACTGGCAGGGCATGATAACCAGGTGCATAACCACATAGCAACACTAACCCAGAAGCATTACCGAAACAACGATAACCATATTTTAAACAAGCAATCATTTAATAAATATTCAAGTTGAAAACCATGGCTACTGCATGACTATCATGCAAGCGGGTATTGTGGCTTGCGTGGGGGTGAAGAAGGCACCGGGAAGAAGTGCGGTGAAGCCGCGAAAAGATTTGCCGGAAACAATTCTCTCCCGGAGGGGCTGTTTACGTGCAAGGGTAAAAGGGTCATTTTTAGAATATTAACACATGGTGAAAGTGTGACCAACAGAACGGGCTCAACGATACGAAGAAATGGGCTTTGGAATCACCTCAAACAGAGTTACGGTTGAGGAGTTATGAGGTGTAGAAGATCAGGGACTTTTCTGTAAAAATAATATTCACAGCCAGGTCCCTGAGTGGATAAGGCTCATACGTCTCCAACGTATCTATAATTTTTTATTGCTCCATGCTATATTATCTTCTGTTTTGGACATTATTGGGCTTTATTATCCATTTTTATATTATTTTTGGGACTAACTTATTAACCGGAGGCCCAGCCCAGAATTGTTGTTTTTTTTGCCTATTTTAGGGTTTCGAAGAAAAGGAATATCAAACGGAGTCCAAACGGAATGAAACCTTTAGGAACGTGATTTTTGGAACGAACAAGGTCCAGGAGACTTGGACCATACGCCAAGTAACCAACAGGGAGG
>NC_057809.1:172932109-173035621 GCF_018294505.1 Triticum aestivum
GAGGGGGCATCGATCACGGAGGGCTTCTACATCAACACCATAGCCCTTCCGATGAAGTGTGAGTAGTTTACCTCAGACCTTCGGGTCCATAGTTATTAGCTAGATGGCTTCTTCTCTCTTTTTGGATCTCAATACAAAGTTCTCCCCCTCTCTTGTGGAGATCTATTCGATGTAATCTTCTTTTGCGGTGTGTTTGTTGAGACTGATGAATTGTGGGTTTATGATCAAGTTTATCTATGAAAAATATTTGAATCTTCTCTGAATTCTTGTATGTATGATTGGTTACCTTGAAAGTCTCTTCGAATTATTAGTTTGGTTTGGCCTACTATATTGATCTTTCTTGCAACGGGAGAAGTGCTTAGCTTTGGGTTCAATCTTGCGGTGTCCTTTCCTAGTGACAGTAGGGGCTGCAAGGCACATATTGTATTTTTGCCATCGAGGATAACAAGATGGGGTTTTCATCATATTGCATGAGTTTATCCCTCTACATCATGTCATCTTGCTTAAGGCGTTACTCTGTTCTTATGAACTTAATACTCTAGATGCATGCTGGATAGCGGTCGATGTGTGGAGTAATAGTAGTAGATGCAGGCAGGAGTCGGTCTACTTGTCTCGGACGTGATGCCTATATACATGATCATACCTAGATATTCTCATAACTATGCTCAATTATGTCAATTGCTCAACAGTAATTTGTTCACCCACCGTAAAATACTTACGCTCTTGAGAGAAGCCACTAGTGTAACCTATGGCCCCCGGGTCTATCTTCATCATATTAAATCTTCCAATACTTAGTTATTTTCATTGCTTTTATTTTACTTTGCATCTTTATCATAAAAATACCAAAAATATTATCTTATCATATCTATCAGATCTCACACTCGTAAGTGACCGTGTAGGGATTGACAACCCCTTATCGTGTTGGTTGCAAGGATTTATTTGTTTTGTGTAGGTTCGAGGGACTCGCGTGTAGCCTCCTACTGGATTGATACCTTGGTTCTCAAAAACTGAGGGAAATACTTACGCTACTTTGCTGCACCACCCTTTCCTCTTCAAGGGAAAACCAATGCAAGTGCTCAAGAGGTAGCAAAGGCAGAGGCGCAAAATTAGAAATATGCTTTCTGACCAGGAAAACGTATTTTGGGCTGATGAAAGAAGGAAGTACGCTTTCGTTCGATGAAAGCGCACAACTGGAAATACGCCTTTGGGCAAATGAAAACGCGCTCACCCGGGGCGCTTCCACTTATGCACGTCATCAGCGGCGGGGCCGGGCTCCTGGGTCACTTACAGGTGGGGCCCGTCATTGACTCTCTCTCCTCCCTTGTTCCTTCTTCTTCCTCCCGTGCTCGAGAGAGGCAGAGGCGAGGCCGGCCGCCTCGATAGCGAGTCCCGCCGACTCTGGCCATCTCCCGTGGAGCTCGGCTCACCGGCGTGCTAGGGAGGAAGCGGTGCATCTGATGGCATAGGGCACGGCCACCGAGGAGCACCAAGGCGAGGGCAGTTTCGAGGACGACGGACGATGGCTACGGGCGATGTTGGACTTGGCACTCCAGGCCACCCGAGGAGGAGGAGAAGATGTGGGGAGGTTCAGGATGCTTCGGGCTGTCTACTGGAAGTGGAAAGAGGGAGAGGGGGCTCGGACTAGAGCTAATTTAGGAGGGAGTCCGCGGCGGCCATGGTGGCGATGGGGGTCGAGGAGAGCGGCTCGAGCTCATGCAAGGCACTAGTGAGGACTAGAGGAGCGAGGCGAGGCTGGTGGTGAGCTCGAATGAGGCCGGGGATGGCTATTTATAGCCGGCCGAGGGGGTGTCGCACTGGCGTCGCCGCGGACGCGTGGCCGGCACCGCGGACATGTGTGCGCGCGCTCGAGCTCGGGGGAAGGCAACGGGGAAACGCAGGGAGGAGTCCACGGGGCAGAGGGAGCCCACGGAGCACGGGGAGGAAGAAGACAGCGACGAACAGAGCCAAATGCCCACTGTTAGCCCATGGTCACACGGCGGCGAGCATCGGTGAGCAAGCGGACGGAGGGGAGAGGGGTCCAGGGAGTGGGCGACGACGAGGGCTATCTACTGGACACGCTCACGCGCACGAAGCCAACGAGAGGGGGAGGGGCCCGAGCAAGAAACCATCCAGCTCGCGTCCATGGCATGCCAGAGAGGTGATCACCGTGCGCACTGGTGCACACAGTGTCACAAGCGATGCCAAACGATGTCTGGGGTGGAGTCCTTCCTGGGTAGGTTGCAACTGAGGTGGTAACTTGGTTAAAGATGCAGTGGTTAGATGGTAAGTGAGCTCTGAAGTTTACTGCAGTAAACTTGACCAAGCACAGTTGATCAACAGGAAGGGGTTTGGAAGCAAAGGAGTTGTCTGGTAGGTTTAGGGTAAGAATGACTTTCATCCTAGTAACTTGGAGAAGATTAGGATCAAGATTTAATGTAGTTGCTTTGCAACTGCATTTTTGGTCCAGAAACTTGATTTGGATGATGCACTCACATGGAGTTATGGAATGTGATGCAACTTGGCAAATCCTCATGATATGGACATATAAATATGTTGTAAAAAGCTCATACCAAATGGACCATCCAAAATGGTACTTGCTTTACAAACATCATTTCTGTCCAGAATCTTGGAAACATTAGAGAAATAATGGCTTGATGAACCATGCCCAAAATGGGTGGAGGTAGGTTATATGGATAATAGAAGGCCTAGAAAAATTTACAGCCATAATGGAGCAAGATAAAATATACTTGCTTCACAAACTGAAGTTTTGGACAGAATCAAAGAATTGAAGATGAGCTCACATAGAGGCATGACATGAGATCAACTTTGGTGGAGGGCTATTATATGATGATATGAGGGATCATGCAAAATGGCAACTCATTTGGATATGCCTAGCTTGCACCTCCTTCACAAAGCTTCTTTCTGGATAGAAACTTTGGAAAACCATAATTGGATAATTACTAGGCAAATGAGGTTGCATTTTGGCATGTGGCAATGATATGGACAGGAAAAGGTGTCCAAAGAGTTTGAGGTCAATTGGTAAAAGGCAAATAGCACTTGCTTCACAATGTGCCATTTAGGGGAGAATAGGAAATGAATTATTTGAGCATGATGATAAACATGACAAATAAAATATTTTTCCATATTTGAGAAAGATATGACCCAAAAAATTTATGAGAATTATTTGGGAATTTTAGGAGTGATGGAAATAAAGGTTGCTTCACAACCTAGGGCAATTTGAGTTATTCCTTTAATAGAAAAGGAATATTCCCAATAAAAAGAATATTGAGATTTGGGCTAGGATGAAAATGAAAGGGTCCAGGGAAGGATTTGGGTATGACAAGCCACTCTGGAAGCAAAGAAGAGTTCATCTTCTTCACTTTCCAGACCACAAAGCCACGGCAAAAGAAAACTCAAGCAAAAAACCTTAGAAAAACAAAAGAAAAAGAAAGGGCCAAAAATCAGGATGTCACAATACGCAAAAAGATAGGTCTAATCTTTCAGCAAAGCGCTCAAAATCCTCATCATCCTTTTTCATGGATGGTTTAGGAGGAAAAGGCATGGGTTTCTGAACCCATGGTTCTCTTTCCTTACCGTGCTTCCTAACAACGAAGTCTCTGTTATAATAACGTTGATTCTTTGATTGTGGGCTATCAAGATAAACAGCAGGTTCAATCTCTACATCATTGTCATTGCTAGGTTGAGCATCAACATGAACAACATCATTAACATTATCACTAGGTTCATGTTCATTACCAAATTGTGTTTCAGCATCAGAAATAGAAGTATCATTGGTGTCGTGGAATTTTCATGGCAGATGTCCTATTGTGAGACTTAGTCGTGGAGCCATCACATTGAGGTTAGCTTAAAGGGGTTAATCAGGACAAAGGACACAAGGAGTTTATACTGGTTCGGCCCCTTAGGATGAAGGTAAAAGCCTAGTCCAGTTTGTAGTTGGTATTGCTAGGGTTTTGATGAGCAGGGAGCGAATACGCTTGACCCGACTCTTGATCTGTTGTTTCTTGTCCTAAGCCGCCGCTAGGTCGTCCCCTTATATACACGAGTTGACGCCCTGCGGTCCTTAGAGTCCCGGTCGGCTTATACAACATATCCGGCTCGGTGACCTTTCACATATGCCTTTCAATACAAGTTTACATACATGGCGGTTTATACTCATGGGCCTTAAGCCACATTCGGGTCTAGGCCCTCTATTAAGCCTATCTATAAACCGCCGTAAGCTCTTGGGCTTCATTGAGATGAATTGTCATAGGGATGACCAGGCCCCTCCTGGACGGGTCATACCTAATAGTTATATCCTCAACATTAGGCCCAGGTTGATTTGAACTTTGTTCATGTCAATCTCCAAGACTTAGAAAAATCCTTCCATATCCACTTCAACAACTTTTGTAACCTGCCATGACGTCATCTCCAAGAATTTCGGAAACCCACCACGACATCATCTTTATTGGATCTTTATCTTAATGTCTCAAAAATCGAGGCGTCCAATTAGCTGGATAACCCTCATTCGGCCTCCTCGTCTTTCGCGCCTTCCTGTTTTCCTGTCTCCTTATAAATAGGGCCATAAGGCCACCTCTCATTCTTCTCATTCTCCTTTCTTCCTCCTCCGAATGCATCATCCCACACGAACCTTTGCCGCCATCGACCTCCGTCCTCGTCCTCGACTCCGGCCGCTGCATCGCCCTGAGTGGACCAGAGAACTGCGGCGCTACTCCACTGTCCGAACAACATCAGTAAGTCCTCCGTCCCTTGTCATGGATCCATCATTAGGGTTTGCTGGTGTTCATCCGTGTTCATCACTGCCCTGCCTTTTTCTTTGTTTAGATCCATAGTTTAGATCCAAAAAAACACAGGGAACTTGCGCGGTAGTAGTTAGTACTTGTTTTCGTACTAGGTTATATCCCCACTGCGACAGATCTCCTCTAGGGATCCTCTGCTTTTCCAGTGTCACCTTTGTAGATGAATTTATTCCCTTTTTCCGAACAGTGGTAGATCCAAATTTGTAACCTTGATCTGGGGAACTTGTTTGTCTCAGTACTTAGCCAATTTTGTTTTTGGCCACTCTTGAATATCTTAGTTATCGTGTCTTACTCCGCCGGCTTACCTTTACTTCATATGTCATTAGCCCTCTCTTAAGCCGCCATTATAAACATGCACTATAATTGTTGATTTGCAATCCCACCAAATAACTTGATCCGGCAAATTATTGCCTTTCAGATCGTCCTTTCACCATGCCTCCAAAGATGATGACAACTTGCAACTGGGTCCCTTCCATAGTCACCAAAAGAACCTTGAAAGACTTTGTCACTGTTGGATATTTACCGGAAAAAAGTGTCATGTCTTATCGCGCTCCTGACCCGTCTGAATAGAGACCTCAGCCGAAGGACGGTGAAATTATTGTCTTCACCGATCATATGAACCGGGGCTTCTTGCCACCCGGCTCAAAATTCTTTAGATATATTCTGCATTTTTTCAAACTTCACCCGCAAGATATCGGACCCAATTCCATATCAAATATCTGTAACTTCCAAGTTTTCTGTGAGGTTTATCTTCAAGAAGAACCTACTGTTGAACTTTTTAGAGAATACTTCTACTTGAACCGCCAAAATGAATATATGAAAGTGCGTTATATCGACTAGAGGGGGGTGAATAGGCAATTTTTATGAATTCTTCACGGAGGAATTTACAGGTGAGGAAATTCCTTAGGGAAGAACTACTAGCAGCGGAATAAGTACTCAAAAGTAAACATAATAGAACACAAGCATAGTCATCATGATGAAATGAAGATAAGCACAGAGTACAGGAAGTGTAAGCACGGGATAACATAGGATGAAGACAAACAGACTGAAGAAATTGAACTGAGGAAATTGAGAAAGTCTTCAGTCAAAGTCTTCAAACACAGATATGAACAAGCACTCAACACAGTTATGAGGAAATGAAAGAGTTGAGGAAATAGAACCAATGAGCTTGGTGAAGACAATGATTTGGTAGACCAGTTCCAAATGTTGTCTCAGTTGTACATCTGGTTGGAGCGGCTAGGTATTTAAACCCGAGGACACACAGTCCCGGACACACAGTCCTCACCGTATTCTCCTTGAGCTAAGGTCACACACACCTCGCCCAATTACTCGTGGTAAGTCTTCAGGTGACTTCCGAACCTTCACAAACTTGGTCACTCAGCGATCCACAATTCCTCTTGGATGCTCTAGACCTTGACGCCTAACCGTCTGGAAGAAGCACAGTCTTCAAAGGTAACAAGCGTCGGATCCACGCAGGATCAATCTCTTCAGTGATGCTCAATCACTTGGGGTTTATAGGTGTTTGGGTTTGGGTTTTCCTCACTTGATGATTTTCGCTCAAAGTCCTCAGAGGATGGGATGCTCTCAAATGACAAGTGTCAGTTTCTCTCGGAGCAGCCAACCAGCTAGTGGTTGTAGGGGGCGGCTATTTATAGCCTAGGTAGCAGCCCGACATGATAAGACATAAATGCCCTTCAATGATATGACCGTTAGGCGGGTAGATATTTTGGGACAGCTGGCGCATAGCACAACAACGGTCGGAATTGTGAGAATCAAATTCCTCAGGGCTATCAGGTTCCTCACTATGTAGGCAATCTGCACTGGCGAATTCCTAACTCCTCAGTCAGAACAAATTCCTCTGAGACCAGAAGAACTTCATCTCTGTCACTGAAGAATATGACTGAACTATATGAGATTTCCAATGGCTTCACTCGAAGGGATTGGTAGGTGTAGGATTTTGAGTTGAGCATGACATGGAAATATTTCCTTAGTATTTCCTCGACCCCCTTTAACAGTGCAGTGTTTCCTATGACTGAAGAAATAGAAAATGAAACTACGAAAACAAAAGTCTTCACGCTTCATGTTCCTCGAATGAATGCCAAGTCTTCAAGGTCACACCAATTTCTTCACTTTCAAAGTCTTCAGAAAGTCTTCAGAAATTCAAAGTCTTCAGTCGAAGAACTTCATTTTTAGGGGTCGACTTTCTGTGTAATTATCAAACTCCTCATAGACTTATAGACCTGTGTACACTCAAAGACACATTAGTCCCTTAACCTATAAGTCTTCAATACACCAAAATCACTAAGGGGCACTAGATGCACTTACAATCTCCCCCTTTTTGGTGATTGATGACAATATAGGTTAAGTTTTCAACGGGGATAAACATATGAAGTGTAAATACTGATATTGAGGAATTTGATTGCAAGATATAGAAGAACTCCCCCTGAAGATGTGCATGATGAGGAATTTGCTTTTGAAGCATTGAGATCTCCCCCTATATCTTGTAATTCATACATGCATATCATAATGAGGAATTTGAAATGCATGATGAAATATGGTGACTGATGTAATTCAGCATGCGTGCATTAACATATATGAGGAATAAGCATGCAGAAAGACACATCAAAAGTATCAGAGCACCATCGGGTTTAATTTTACAACTCGATCCAATAAAGTTTCAGAAGAACAAGAGTTGTAACTTAGCAAAAAAAAACACCCATATAGACAGACCCGCTTGAAGACTAACTCAAAATTCTCCCCCTTTGTCATCGAATGACCAAAAGGATCGAAAATGAGGACTAACGCCCCTGAAGAATATCAAGTTGATGAAGGAGCGCCAGCGTTGTTGGGGTCGTTTGTCGTGGAAGGGCCTGCTGCACTGTCGTCCACGTCTTCATGCTCGTTGGTGTCGCGCGATGAAGAATAGGAGTTGGACACCAAAGGAGGAACCTTGACCTTCTTATATTTATTTGGTGGAGGTGCAGACCAGTCAAAATCCTCCTTGAGACCCATTTTCTTGAGATCTTCTTCACCATATAGATGTGACAGAATGGCCCAGGTGCGACCGAAAACTTCATGGAGGCAGTAATGGTTTTTCTTCACTGCATTGTGTGTAGCAGTCATGTTGTGAAGAAGTGAACCAAACTGACGCTTAACTCATTTATGGTTTCGATCCACCTTCTGGTGAAGACTAAGCAGAAGCTCATGGTTAGTCATCACACGAGGAGCAGTGGCTTGGGGAGTAGACTTGGGTGCATTGGCAGCAGAGTCATGTGTGGCAGAGTCATCATTGGTGGAATAAGATCTAGCCTTGCAAAACTGACCATCCAATGGATGAATGCCTTCATCAATAACAGCCGGAGCCTTGCCCTTTTCATCAGCTGAGGAATAGTTCCGCTTGAGGACTTCAATCGGGGGCAAGTAGCTGAGGTGATTCTGAAAATCAGCTTTGTAGTTGAGTGAAGACCTTGTCCTGAGGAATCTCATGATCCATGGTACATAAGGCTTCAGCTCAAATGGTGAAAGTGCAACATTTGCCAGAGTCCTCATGAAGAAATCATGATAATTGACAGGAATGCCATGAATGATGTTGAAAACCAGATTCTTCATGATGCTGACAATTTCCTCATCAGATGAGTCCTGGCCTTTGATGGGACTCATTATCCTCATCAGAATGCGATAGCCGGTTCTAGGCACATAGAGTAAATCCTTCACGAGGAATTTGGTTCGTGGGGCCTGACCTGGCTTCAAAGGCTTCATCAGAACTTGCATGTAGTGATTTGTAAGCTCAGGTTCACTATAGATGCAACGAGTAGCTTCAAGGGGAGGACTGAGTGGTAAAGCACGAAGCAATTCAGTAGTTGGTGCCGTGTAGTGAGTGTTTTTAGACATCCAGTCCAGCACCCATGAATTCACATCTTCAGAATCTCCTGTGATGTGAAGTGTCGCATAAAATTGAAGAATGAGTTCTTCATTCCAATCATAGATGTCAGTGCAGAAATTTAACAGTCCAGCGTCATGAAGAACACGTAGGACTGGCACGAAGCATGACAGAGATTCCATATCCACGTGGGGAATGTGCTCATGGTAGAAGATTTTGTCTTTGTTGAACAGCACTGAGGAATAGAAATTAGCCTGGCTGGCAGTCCAGAAACGCCTCTTCCTAATGCGAGCAGAGTCATAGGGGTTGTAGTTTGTGAAGAATACGTGCTCGCCGAAGAAATCATTAGCCTTGAAATTTTGCTTCCTGGAGAATGGATCCTTTGGCTTGGGTAGAGGAGTGTCAGTGAGTTGCATCACAACCTCAGGAATCGCAACCTCAGGTCCTTCAGGCTGAGGAATTTCTGGTTCCTCTTCAGTGGCAGTCTGCGTCTTCAGATGTTCAGCAGCAGCAGTTTCTTCAACACTAGTGGCTGGAATTTCTTCACGTACAGATGAAGTGGGGTGAGTTTCTTCAGAGCCCATTTGAACAGTTTGTGTAGGGGACTGAGGTATTTGCTGTAAAGGTGTGAACAGTGGAGAGTTGGGATGCTGACTTTCCCAAAAGTCATCACTTAGCACGGGTGTGGTACAACCAATGTCCACATCTTCATCTCCCATTTCTTCAACACCGGCCTCTTCAGCTGTGAACTGAGGCATAGGCGAAGAAACAACTGGTGTTGAGGGGATCTGATCCACTTCAATTTCTTCATCCATCTGCTCTGACAAAGCAGTAGAGGGATTCTCTTCATCGGATTCACTTGGAATCACATATTCTTCATCAAAAGGAACAAGGTCCTTTGATGGCATGGTTGAGATAGGAACAACATCAATTGGGTTTGCAAACGAGCTTGTCAGTGGCTTCATCTTCTTCGGGGCTGAAGAATTTGATGAAGTTGATGCCTTCCTTTTCTTCACTGCTGCACGCTCTGCAGCCTTGGTATTCTTCACATCTAATGCAGATGGAAGGATCGGAGTTGGTGTAGGCGCAGGAGGAGCAGAGGAATCTGGTTGATTTTCTTCAGGCACAACTGATGCAGTTGCCCTAACTTCTTCATTTTCTTCAGGCGCACCACTAGTGGATGCCCTGGCAATTTCTTCAGCGGCTGGAATGTAGTCATCAGCCCTGGAACTCACATTTTCTTCAGCAGCCTGAAAGTCATCAGCGGTGCTGGCATGTTCTTCAATTGGCTGAGCAGATGCTTCAGCCTGAGGAATTTCCTGTTGCAATGGAGCTGCAACATGTGAGGTGAACTTCTCAGTCAATTTAACAAACCTGACATTTGCTCCTTGCCAATCAGCATAGTAGGCTTTGAAGTCATCGCTGAGGGTTTTGATTTCAGACTGGATTTTTACAAGTTCATCAGTTGTCATAGTGACAACGTTGTTCTTCAAAAATTTCTCCTTCTTATATTGCACTTTCTTGATCTGCCTGGCCTTCTCATATTTCCATTTTTATTCTTGGATGAAATGGGTCAGCATGTGACTTTGGCCAGGAGTCAACTTGAAATCAGGCATAGGAGCGTTTGGGTCCTTGTGCCAGAGATCAATATAGTCAAGAATCAAACTTGGATCCAAAAGCAGTGGCACATTTGTGCCTTTGGCTCTAGCGGCCTTGACTTGCCTATCTCTGATGATGTCAGCAGGTTCTTCATCATCAGCTTCGTCTTCTTCAGACGGCACTTGGAAGGCGACCTGCTTCTTCTGTGGACTAGGGCGAGGACCTCGTCCAGCAATGGCCTTTGTCTTAAGCAGAGAGGGTCCTGTTGAAGAATTGGGTGCAGCTGAGGAACTAGCTGAAGCTCCTGAGGCAATAGAGACGCCTGTAGTCCTTTGGCACGTGGCAAGATGCATAGGTGCAGAGGACTTTATCGGAGCAGCTGAGGACTTTTGAGGAGCTGAGGATTTGGAAGGAGGAGGAGCAGCATGAGGAATTGGCCTTGAGGGCTTCGAAGATTCTGTCCGTGAGGGCATTGCTGAGGAACTTGGCCTTGAGGGCACTGAAGGCGAAGCACTTGGCTTGTGTGCAAGCTTCTTTGACATGGCCTTCTTAGTCTTGACAGAGGCCTAAGCGGCAGCAGCAGCAGCAGCAGAGTCTTCGTTGAATTTCTTCACAGCTTCTCTATCTTGTCTAGCCAACTTGGCCTGGCGCTTGGCCCATTCATCAGGATAGTCCTCACCACGCTTGAGGCTGGTGGGATCAGCTATTTCGCCAGGTGCCAATGGAGGTCTTGGGCATGGAGGATCGAGTGTGAATTTCTTCATGTATTTGGGAGTAACATATATGTACTCCCTCCACTCTCTTGCCCATCTCCTCTCTACCTCTATATGCGCACCTTGCGCTGATTTTTGTCCTCTTTTCCGAACTTGGCCTCATCACGAGTGCAGCAATCTTTGTATATGTCATCAGGGATTTCAAAGGCAGTATTGATTTCAGGCCTCTTTCCTCCTTTCTGTGGCTTCTTACCATCATCCATTTTCTTCAGTTGAGGAATTTAAACAATTGAATTCTCTGAAGAAGTATGCAATTTTTCTTCGAGGAACGCTGCAAATGAGTTAAGTTGATGAGAACCTAGTGATTCAGCAGCGGACATGAGTACCTGTGAACAGAGTATAGTTGCGAGGAATTTGGAGAGGTCATATGCGTTCTCAGAAGGTTTTGTAAAAAGAACAAGTTTGAGGAATTTGACCAGGCGAGTCTTGAAGAATTTCACTGAGCGTTCTTAGTCTTAGGTTCCAGAGTTGTACAGATCAAAAATCCGCACAATTGAGGAATCTTGAAGAGAAATTTGCAGCTTAGAGAAATGAATCAAGAACAGATGACATGTGAGGTGTTTAGTGTGTGAAGATTTGAAGAAAAACACCTTTGAAGATTTTGTGGATAATCATTTGAATCACAGAGGGCAGTAAAATTATCTTTTAATTACCCTGAATGAAGAACATGACGAACTGTGAGGTGGAGAAGTGAAGTTCGTCTGTGCAGATCTTCCACGCCCTAACTCAGCGGAGGAAGACGGCTATGGTGGCGGCGGAGTGAAGATTTCCGCGGCCGGTGTGAGTACGGCGGAGACGAGGTCGAGGCAGTGAAGCTCTTCCTCACCGGCGACAATGAAGTAGCGGCGGCGCTAGGGTTTGAGAAGCTCGAGCTGGAGAAGGAGGTCGAGCGGAGTAAAGGAAGTGAGGTAGGGGAGAGGGGGTATTTATAGCCACGGTGAAAAACTGTTCGCTCGAAGAATTTGGACGAATGTGCCTCTGACCCTTCTCATTCGCATGACATGTGTCACCCACGTATTGAGAAGTGGAGATCGTGTTAGATAGTGGGTGAATAGATAAGTATATCGTGGGATGCGAAACGGTTTGAGCGGCAAAGCCGAAAATTTGGATAAGATAAGTTTTAACTTTCCGTTCGCAAATTCTTCAGGTGACAAGGATACAGTGAAGATTTTGAACGAGTTTCAAATAGAATGCACATGAAGAATTTGTGAACAGATTGGGTTCAGTATAGCATAGAGGGGGAAGGGTCCGATCACATTCACTTAGCAGAAAAACCAACTTGAAGAAATAGCCATAAGTGAATGCTGTAGAGGACATAAACTCATATATATATATATATATATATATATATATATATATATATATATATATATAGCTAATGAAGAAAAACGACGGAAACAGTGAAGACAATGCAAAGTTGAAGAATTTGAACAACTGAGGAATTTCAACTTTTAGTGGTGGCATGACCCACCGTATAAGAATAACGATTTCAGACACCGCGTACAATTGTCGTAGGGTTCTGAGAATCAAATTCTTCGTTAATTTCATCACACTTAGAGTGTTATTCTTCATTGATTGAAGAAAAACGTTTCTTCATGTGTTGCACATCTAAGTCATCAATTTTGCATAAGTGTTAGGATGAGTGTCCTTTTCAGAGAACATTCGAAGATTCTAGGATATTTAGCTCACACCGCAACTTGCTAAATCTCTTCTCATCCAAGGGTTTTGTGAAGATATCGGCTAGCTATTCTTCAGTCTTCACATGCTCAATAGAAATGTCGCCCTTCAACACATGATCACAAAGAAAATGATGACGAATCTGAATGTGCTTTGTCTTCGAGTGCTGAACTGGGTTGTGAGTAATCTTGATGGCACTCTCATTGTCACAGAAGAGAGGCAAATTCTTCATGTTGACGCCGTAGTCCTTGAGAGTTTGCTTCATCCATAGCAATTGAGCACAGCAAGAACCAGCGGCAATGTACTCAGCTTCAGCAGTAGATAGTGATACACAGTTCTGTTTCTTCGAGGACCAACAGACCAAAGATCGTCCGAGGAATTGACATGTACCAGATGTTGACTTGCGGTCCACACGATCACCAGCATAGTCAGAGTCAGAATATCCAATGAGATCAAAAGCTGAGCCCTTGGGGTACCATAATCCAAGTGTTGGTGTGTGAGCTAGATATCGAAGAATATGCTTCATAGCCTTATGGTGTGATTCCTTCGGTGTAGCTTGAAATCGGGCACACATGCAAACACTAAGCATTATATCTGGCCTAGGTGCGCATAAGTACAAGAAAGAACCAATCATGGAGCGGTATACCTTATGATTGAAGTCAATACCATTTTCATCAGTGCATAGATGGCCATTTATGGGCATAGGAATTTTGACGCCTTGGCAATCTTGCATGCCGAATTTCCTTAGTACATCCTTGAGGTATTTCTCCTGAGATATGAATATGTCATTGCGTTGTTGACGAATTTGAAGACCTTAGAAGAATTTCAATTCTCCCATCACAGACATTTGATATTCTTCACTCATCATATAGGCAAATTCATCACTATAATGTTGGTCAGTACAGCCAAAGATAATATCATCAACATATATTTGGCACACAAACAATTCACCATCATAAGATTTAGTGAAAAGAGTAGGGTCGAGTGAACCGGGTTTGAAGCCTTTCTTCATAAGGAATTCCTTCAAAGTATCATACCACGCCCGTGGGGCCTGCTTGAGGCCATAGAGGGCCTTATTGAGTCTGAAGACTTTGTCAGGATTCTTTGGATCTTCAAAACCTGGGGTTGAGCAACATATACTTCTTCCTCAAGCTTACCATTGAGGAATGCACTTTTCACATCCATTTGATATAAAGTGATATCATGATGGTTAGCATAAGCAAGTAATATGCGAATAGCCTCAAGTCTAGCAACAGGTGCAAAAGTTTCATCGAAATCAATTCCTTCAACCTGTGTGTAGCCTTGAGCTACAAGTCATGCCTTATTCCTTACCACAAGGCCATTTTCGTCTTGCTTGTTGCGATAGATCCACTTTGTGCCAATGATATTGTGCTTGCGAGGATCTGGACGTTTGACCAGTTCCCAGACGTTGTTGAGCTTGAACTGATTTAATTCTTCTTGCATGGCATGAATCCACTCAGGCTCCAGAAATGCTTCATCTACCTTACTGGGCTCTGTGATAGAGACAAAAGCATAGTGCCCACAAAAGTTAGATAAATGTGAAGCTTTTGAGCGTGTGAGAGGACCTGCCACTTTAATGTCATTGATGATCTTTTCAACTTGCACTTCTTTTGCAATGCGAGGATGAGCTGGTTGTCGTTGATGAATTTGATCAGCATTTTCTTCAGCACCATTTCCTTTAGTATTTTTTCAAGTGCATTAGCTCGACGTTCTTCATGTTCTTGAATGAATTCTTTAGCAGATTCTTCAGTAGGAATGACATCCTCGGTAGCCTTGAACTTGATAGTTTCCTCAGGTGCTGGTTCATCTATGACAGTAGGTAGGTGCTCCCTTTGCGAGCCATTAGTTTCATCGAACCGCACATCTACAGTTTCAACAACCTTGTGAAGAGCATTGTTGAAGACTCTGTAGGTGTGCGAGTCCTTTCCGTAACCAAGCATAAAACCTTCATGTGCTTTCGGTGCAAATTTTGAGTTGTGATGAGGATCTCTAATCCAACATTTAGCACCGAAGACTTTGAAATAACTTACATTAGGTTTCTTATCAGTGAGGAGTTCATAGGCAGTCTTCTTGAAGAATTTGTGAAGATATACTCTGTTGATGATGTGGCACGCAGTATCAATTGCCTCAATCCAGAAATGACGAGGTGTTTTGTATTCATCAAGCATAGTGCGAGCCATCTCAGCAAGAGTCATGTTCTTGCACTCCACGATGCTGTTCTGCTAAGGAGTATAAGGAGCAGATAACTCATTACTAATACCAAGTTCATCAAGATAGTCATCAAGACCATAATTCTTGAACTCAGTTCCATTGTCACTTCTGATGTGCTTGATCTTCACACCAAAGTTGGTTGAAGCCCTCGAGGAAAATCGTTTGGAGACTTCCTGCACTTCATGTTTGTAACTAACAATGTGTACCCATGTGTATCAAGAGTAATCATAAACAATAACAAAGCCATATTGAGATGCCTCATTTGATACTGCAGAATAATGGTTAGGACCGAAGAGATCCATGTGAAGCAATTCAAATGGATGAGTGGTGGTCATGATAGTCTTTGCTAGATGCTTAGCCTTTGTCATCTTCCCAGCTTCACAGGCTCCGCATAAGTGATCCTTGAGGAATTTGACATTCTCGATGCTAATGACATGCTTCTTGTTCACAAGCGTGTGCAAATTCCTCATGCCTGCATGACCAAGTCGTCGATGCCAGAGCCAGCCTTCTGAAGCTTTTGCAAGTAGGCACACAGCTGGTTGTGGTCCTGTAGAGAAATCAACAATATACAGGCCTCCTCTCCTAAAGCATTCGAAGACTTTGGAATTGTCAGCTTCCATAACTACAACACAATGGTACTTGCCAAAGACAACAACCATATCAAGGTTGCAAAGCATTGAGATAGACATGAGGTTGTATCCTAAGGACTCGACAAGCATGACTTTGTCCATGTGTAGATCCTTTGTGATCGCAACCTTACCTAGACCCAATACCTAACTTTTGCCTTTGTCAGCAAAGATGATATGCTTCAGATGCGACGGAGATAATGGAGCATCCATCAATAGATTCTTGTCACCAGTCATGTGATTTGTACATCCACTATTGAGGACCCACTCAGTGGCTTTGGGTTGATCATCCTGCAGATGAATTAGTGCATCTTACAAACTCATATACTTCATCAGTGAAGAATATGACATCAATTCATCAGATCAATTTCATCAAGCAATAGAACAGATAAAACAGTATGAGGATGTGAGAAATGAAAGTTCATTTCTTCATGGTTAGCCTGCGTCCTATCAGGCACACTCAGGTCTCCAGCAAATTCTTCAAACGATTACGTACGTTTGGAGACCTGACCCCGCAGAAGAGATTAGTTCTTTTTCTTCACCACCCACGTCTGAAGGGGTGGGAAAGAGTTCATCATTCTGTGAGATCCATACGAGAAAGGTGGCATAGAAGCTAGTCCATTTCGTTTCACATAAGAGGGGTTAGGATAAGCATATGAATAAGCAGAGAAATTCTTTGAGGACTTACGAACATAATGATTAGAAGAATAATGCCCATATTCATAGCCCTTAGCTCTTCCCTGCGAAACAGAGTTGTTAGCGCGATGATATTCATATGCGGACTTTGATCCTTTTGAGGAATTTGGTCCATATGAGGAATTTGATCTGGGGTTCCTATTCTTCACAGGTGGTGTCCTGAGGACATTCACCTGAAGACTTTCAAGGCACCTTTTGGGAACCCAGATTTTCTTCATAGGAGGACCGTTCCTACAGTTAGTGCCAACATATCTAGCAAATATTTCACCATTCTGATTTTTGAACAGTTTATAGTTGGAGTCAAATGACTCATCATCAGAACGAGGAGATTCACATGCAAAACCAGATAAGTTAGATGGATCAACTGGAGGTCCCTTTGCAGCAACCAATGAGGTTTTGGCATACTGCTCAGGCTTCCAATATGTGCCATCAGCATTGAGTTTCCTCTCAAAGGCAATACCCTCTTTCCTAGGGTTCCTATTGAGGATCTGCTTTTTAAGCACATCACAAAGAGTCTGATGCCCTTTGAGGCTTTTGTACATGCTTCTCATGTACAATTCCTTCAGCCCTGCATCGTCAGTGATACTAGAAGTGTCCTCAGATGAGGAATTAGTGATAGCAGAGGCAGATGAAGAATTTGAAACATTAACAGCATTTGAACATTCAGGTGAAGAATTAGCAGATTCACGTTCAATGCACTTCAAGCATGGAGGAACAAATTCTTCCTAAGAAGCGCTGATTTGTTGAGCAAGTAATGAATCGCGCTCCTTCTGAAGATCTTCATAACTCACTCTTAGCTTTTCAAGAGCTTGCTTTCTTTGAAGAAATTCGTAAGAAAGCTTCTCATGATCAGATAAGAGAGTGTTATGATGACCTTGAAGGTTTTCAAACCTGGTCTGAAGTCTCTGAAGATTTTCAGTCAAGGCTTTAGTGCGATCCATTTCTTCACCCAACATATCATCACTTTTGTCTAGCATGTTTTGAACCTTTTCAAAAGCCCTTTGTTGTTTTACAGCAATCTTAGCAAGTCTAGAATAGCTGGGCTTGAGGTTTTCATCAGATTCATTCTCATTTGATTCAGAGGAGGTATATTTGAGTACCTTGGCACCCTTTGCCATGAAGCAATAGGTGGGAGCGTAGTCATCATTGCCTTCATCAGCCTTGTTGGTGAGGTCATTTTCTTTAGTGTTGAAGATAGACTTGCTGACGAAAGCAGTAGCGAGGGCTAGGCTCGCCACACCAGCTTCAGACTCCTCAGATGCCTCCTCTTCCTCATTTTCTTCAGATTCAGCCTCAGAGTCCATTTCCTTGCCAATGAATGCCCGAGCCTTCTTGGAGCTGCTCTTCTTGTGAGATGAAGACTTTGAGGATTTTGATGATGAAGATTTTGAGGATTTCTTCTTTTTCTTCGCATCATCAGAACTGTAATCCTTGTATTTCTTCTTCTTTGATTCCTTTTCCCACCGAGGACAATCTTGAATGTAATGTCCAGGTTTCTTTCATTTGTGACAAAGCCTCTTGTTGTAGTCACTGGATGAGGAATCATTTCTCCTTGAGGGTCTTCCAAAGCGAGCACGTCTTGAGAACTTCTGGAATTTCTTCATGAGCAATGCTAGCTCATGGCTTAGTTCTTCAGGATCACCAAGGCTGCTACCCGAGTCTTCATCTTCGGACTCAGATACTTCCTTGGCCTTTAGTGCACGTGATCTCCCATAGCTCGAACCATAGAGATCTCTCTTTTCAGCAAGCTGGAACTCATGAGTATTTAGCCTCTCGAGGATATCAGCGGGATCAAGTGACTTGTAATCAGCACGTTCTTGTATCATCAATGAAAGAGTATCAAATGAGGAATCAAGCGATCTCAACAATTTCTTCACCACCTCATGGTCGGTGATGTCAGTGGCACCAAGTGCTTGAAGCTCATTTGAGATGTCAGTGAGGCGATCGAAGGTTTGTTGAACATTTTCATTGTCGAGTCTTTTGAAGCGGTTGAAGATATTGTGAAGAACATCAACTCGAGAGTCACGCTATGTTGAGACTCCTTCATTCACCTTGGACAGCCTATCCCAGATAAGCTTAGCAGTTTCCAAAGCACTCACTCTTCCATACTGTCCTTTGCTCAGATGGCCACATATGATATTCTTCGCTTGAGAATCGAGTTGCTTGAATCTCTTCACATCAGCAGCATTCAAAGAAGGTGTGACTGAGGGAACACCATTTTCCACAACATACCAGAGATCATTATCAATTGCCTCAAGATGCATTCGCATCTTATTCTTCTAGTAGGGGTAGTCCATCCCATCAAAGGTAGGACACCCAGCAGAGACCTTGATCATACCTGTGGTCGACATAACTAAAACTCCAGGCGGTTAAACCAAAATCACACAGAACAAGGGAGTACCAAGCTCTGATACCAATTGAAAGTGCGTTATACCGACTAGAGGTGGGGGGTGAATAGGCGATTTTTATGAATTCTTCACTAAGGAATTTGCAGGTGAGGAAATTCCTTAGCGAAGAACTACTAGCAGCGGAATAAGTACTCAAAAGTAAACATAACAGAACACAAGCATAGTCATCATGATGAAATGAAGACAAGCACAGAGTACAGGAAGCGTAAGCACATTATAACACAGGATGAAGACAAACAGACTAAAGAAATTGAACTGAGGAAATTGAGAAAGTCTTTAGTCAAAGTCTTCAAACACAGATATGAACAAGCACTCAACACAGTTATGAGGAAATGAAAGAGTTGAGGAAATAGAACCAGTGAGCTTGGTGAAGACAATGATTTGGTAGACCAGTTCCAACTGTTGTCTCAGTTGTACATCTGGTTGGAGCAGCTAGGTATTTAAACCTGAGGACACACAGTCCCGGACACACAGTCCTCACCTTATTCTCCTTGAGCTAAGATAACACAGACCTCGCCCAATCACTCGTGGTAAGTCTTCAGGTGACTTCTGAACCTTCACAAACTTGGTCACTCGGTGATCCACAATTCCTCTTGGATGCTCTAGACCTTGACGCCTAACCGTCTGGAAGAAGCACAGTCTTCAAAGGTAACAAGCGTCGGATCCATGCAGGATCAATCTCTTTAGTGATGCTCAATCACTTGGGGTTTGTAGGTGTTTGGGTTTGGGTTTTCCTCACTTGATGATTTTCGCTCAAAGTCCTCGGAGGATGGGATGCTCTCAAATGACAAGTGTCAGTTTCTCTCGGAGCAGCCAACCAGCTAGTGGTTGTAGGAGGCGGCTATTTATTGCCTTGGGAGCAGCCCGACATGATAAGACATAAATTCCCTTCAATTATATGACTGTTAGGCGGGTAGATATTTTGGGACAGCTGGCGCATAGCACAGCAACGGCCGGAATTGTGAGAATCAAATTCCTCATGGCTATCAGGTTCCTCACTATGTAGGCAATCTGCACTGGTGAATTCCTAACTTCTCAGTCAGAACAAATTCCTCAGAGACCGAAAGAACTTCGTCTCTGTCACTGAAGAATATGACTGAACTATATGAGATTTCCAATGGCTTCACTCGAAGGGATTGGTAGGTGTAGGATTTTGAGTTGAGCATCACATGGAAATTTTTCCTTAGTATTTCCTCGATCCCCTTTAACAGTACAGTGTTTCCTATGACTCAAGAAAGAGAAAATGAAACTACGAAAACAAAAGTCTTCACGCTTCATGTTCCTCGAATGAATGCCAACTCTTCAAGGTCACACCAATTTCTTCACTTTCAAAGTCTTCAAAAAGTCTTTAGAAATTCAAAGTCTTTAGTGGAAGAACTTCATTTTTAGGGGTCGACTTTCTCTGTAATTATCAAACTCCTCATAGACTTATAGACAGGTGTACACTCAAAAACACATTAGTCCCTTAACCTATAAGTCTTCAATACACCAAAATCACTAAGGGGCACTAGATGCACTTACAATATACCAATGGTCCCAGCTTGGAACTTGGCGGGATTTCAATTCAACGGAGACGAGATGCCATCTTCCCTCTTGTAGTTCTGCCAAGCCATCCTAAGGACTGGAATCAAACATGGTTTTATTGCAAGGATACCTCGCCGTCTGATGAAAATCCAATGCCGGGTTACCACGCTGATCGTCTTGACGCCAAATACCAACTCCCTGATAAACTTACTACCGTCGAACGCAAGAAACTTGTCCCCACAATCAAAAAAGTTCAAGCTTTGCTGGGAAATGGCTTAACTAGAGTTGACTTGATCCGCTATTGGGTTGCATGGCGGATCATCCCTCTGAGCCGCCGACCCGGTTTGATGTGTAACTATACCGGAGGAACAGATGATCCATTACGTCATAGCTCCATGCATCTGACCGAAGAAGCCATTGTTGAAATGGCAACCACTTTGTCAATAGCAAGTATAAAGACTGTAGCATAGTAGGGTTGAATCCTTTCTGCAAGCTTAACCCGGCAACAGAGGTAAATCTTCTTGACTTCTTTTTCCTCAGCAGTTAAGTATTTGCGTGAATTTCAACATGTTATCTTTCCAAAGACTAAATCTGACTTTTGGAAAGTCAAATATGACCATGAGGCTGCCAAAAAAGCTAGAGCTGCTGTGATAACCGCCAAGAAGACCGTCAGAAAATCTAAGAAGAAACCGACTGCCTCTGATTTATTCAAGCTGGATGACATCTCTGAGTCCGAGGTAGCCCTTGACTCTCTTGGCCTGTTTTTTAACAATCTTATTGACACTGACTATTGTCAGGATGACACGAGGACCAGCCAGGCAGTCGAAGAAGAGGTAACTATTATTTCCTCCTACTCAGAACCTTTACAAAGGCAGAAACTTCAGCTGGTAACCCAGAAAGTAAGGATTTCACACACCTTGGCTTATTTAGATCCTCATTTTCTTTTGAAACAACAGCAACATGAGAACCGCCGCCAGACCCGGACCGGTGGAGATGACGATTTACCCTCTGGCTTACCGAATACTCCTCGGAAACGCCAAAAATGGGGTTCCTTTTAACTTTAACCCTTTATATTTACCAACGAGTTACTTTTATAAACCACTCAATTTTGATTCCACTCTTTGCAGGAGATTTGTCGTTCCTCCTCTGGTGATTCATCACAAACTCAATTGTCGGCTTTCAAGACCGCCCTCGGGTAAAGATAATTGTCCTTCTTCTGTACCTTTATATTCGCATCATTATACTGACTCATTCAAATTCCTTTAGTGGCCAAGCAAATCCCAAAAAAGCAAAGGTGACAAAGCCGGCCGAGGATCCAAAAACTGCTGAACCGGAGCAGCCAATCCTTGTACCGGAACACTGTGAAGCTCCAGAAGATCCTACTGTCAACGCTCGACCGGATTTACATGAGCCGTCTGTTGAAGAAACCATTCTAGATCCATCAACTATTGAACTGTCAAGATCAGCCAACCCGCCAGAGACTCACGGCGATGATGTTTTAATCACTGGTACCAGATTCGTCGAACCAGGGAATCCAACTATTCTAGCAAGACACTCTGCCAAACAGGAAGTTATGGAAAGGCAGAAAGTAAGGTTTGACATTTCCCACTATGCTCATCTAAGTATTAGTGAAGTGCTATCTGGTTATCTCAGTCAAGTGCATTCCAGCCGTGATTCAGAAATTGAGATGGTCAAACAGATGCACCAAAAATATGAGGTACATTCTCCGGTTTATATAAGTTATATACCCTGCCAGCCTCCAAGTCTTCTGATTATGATAAGATTGAATGATATGTAGACTTTAAAAGACTTATAAGCCTTTGCCCTAGACTCCCTCCAAGTCCGGTTTATAACTAAACCGGATGCTGATAGTATTTCAATTTGCATGTGTAGCCCCCAAGGGTCGGTTTAATCAGTATGAATGAGCCGGTCCTACTAGTCATTGCATAGAACTGAACCGTATAGCCCTCATGAGCCGGCTGAGACTGTTGACAACTTATCCGGCTCATTTGTAGAAAAAAAGTCAAGCAATATGCATTAGCCCCCAAGTGCCAAGTGTTGTTGCCTGCAAAACACTTGGAACTTTTAGAAAGAGTCGTTTCCTTTGAAAATTTGCGCTGACAGACATTAGCCCCCAAGTACCAAGTGTTATTACTTGAAAAGCACTTGGGACTTGTTTTTTTATAATCTGGCATGAAACTAAACAACCTTATGTTGTATGCAGGATGCGACCGCAGAACTAGAATCCCAATTGTCTGAGGCCAAGACCCGGCTGGTGACTCAATAGATTGAAACAAATAAAGCTGAATCCAAATTCCAGTTGAGTGTGTCTGAAACAGAAAAACTGAAGAAAAAATGAAGAGCAGCTTTACTGCGGAGAAAGAGGCTTGGGCCAATGAGAAGACTGCCTTGACGCAGCGTGCGGAGAAGGCTGAGGCGGCTCTGGAAGAGGTTACCATTGAACTCACCAGTTTAAAGAACCATGTGTCTCAGATGGTTTCTGCAATCATCGGTAAGTCACCTTGTTACGTACTCAAAGTGAGTATTTTCCATTATAAGCCGCCACTTAACCCATTGTGTAAACTTTACAGGTCCCGGGAGTAGCAATCTGAGTCGAGATACACTGGTAAAGCTCAAGGCAGTTTACACGCTTGTGGAGCAATTGTATACTGGAGCTCAACGGACTCTTGCCATTATCTCCCCCGTGAATCAAGGACCAAACTTATTAAGAGATGTTTTGAAGAAGCCGTCTATCTTGCCCGCTAGGTTCCAAGAAATCAAGTGATCTTGTGCTAGAGCCGGCATCATGACAGCTTTGAGCCACTCCAAAGCCTGGGTACCGGAGTTAGAGCCGGCGCCGTGATAGCTTTGAGCCGCTCCAAAGCTTGGGTACCAGAGTTAGACCCAGCGGGCGTAGCCAGTGGGTATCCCAACCTTAAGGAAGATGGAACTCCTTTTGATCAAGAAGACTTTGCTGCATGCATAAAATAAATTCGCCCTCATGCTACCATCATTGGTGAATAAACCAAGCTCACCAAGTATCAGCCGGGTTTTGATGTAGACAATAAGAAGATGGCGACTCCTTCATATAAAGTGATGGACCTAATCCTACCAATTCGTAAGCACACTTTCGCCCCTAAGATTGACCCATCTGGTCTGATTGATGATGAGGCTGAATTCGTCGCCCTTCATGGCTTTGACTGGTCCAAAGCCAACTTCCAGACGGTGGAGGAGGAGGAACTGGCAAGGGATGAGGAACAACCATCAAGTCAGCCAGGCCAAGACTCATGAATCGGCTCTGGTTTATCATCTGCTGCATGGGAGACTGAAAACAGTTTATCGTTTTGGGCTCCAAGCGCCTTGTAATAGGCTAGCTTTAAACTTCTTGCTCTGCTATGCCATCGTGCATATTGTGCTGCTTATAACACTTATTTATCCGTTATGTGAAGATATGATATATATCCCTTGTGATATTAACAATTTTGAATCTGTTCCTGCATACAACAGATAAAGAGTGTCCTGGCGGTTTACCGCTGGACGGGTTATAATGCCCCAACATGAACTTATCATGATTTATAACCAAGGATGGTCAAAATAATAATCATATATGAAAAATTATATCATACCTGCGATATTTGATCACACTTGTTGATTTTACTAAGCCAGTGTAGTAAGGGTGATAACCCAAGACTTTGGATGCTGGTAGTTATCAGAGATTGCCGGCTTATGAACAAACCCGGACCTGGTTAATAAACACCGGATATTTACCTTTATTTTATACTGGCGACTTATAGTCGAAGACCAGGCCAGGTTAATAAACACCGGTTAATGTCATATATGACTCAGAAGGCATTATAAGCCTTATTATTTTTCAATCATGTATTACTATGTCACAAAAGAAAAAATCTCAAAAAGACATTCAAATCAAAACAACAGAAAAAATCCGAGGCTTTCATAGGCCGCCAAGCCAAGATATCTTCTTCAATGAAACTAGCATTAGCCACTGGAAGGTATGCGCTTTCCATGAGCCGACCCTCATTGACCTAATCGACATTTTAACCCGGATAAGTTCAGTTATTATTTAAAGATAGACTTATTAGGAGTACGCGGGGTTAGAGTAGCATCATGCATCACAGGCCGATTTATCCAAGTTTCAAGGAAGGCGGCTTTACAGCCTGAGCTTCTCCTTGCTATCCGTAAACCTTCCCTCTCATGACAAACCGGCGTTTTAACCTTAACGAGTTCAGGGTCTTGTTTAAAATATTGACCGTTAAGAGTTCGGTGGGTCAATCAGGATTACCTGATGGAGAAGCATCTGGCATACAGGCAGGATAACCCGGGGTTTTAGGTGAATACACCTAGCTTCCAAGCCTGGATTTTATAGCCTATCACAAGGTTATGAACTCCATGTTCTTTAGAACAAAAAAGCCCCGAAGTGATATTTTGAGTTGTGCTCAGGGGGTACCTATGTTTGAGTCGTGCTTTTGCCACAGACTCTCTTTGGCCCCAAGTTTTTATGTGACCTATAGGCCGGATCAAAGGGTAATTATAACTTCGCTGTATAAAGCAGAAGCCCCCATGTAAACGAAGACTCATTAATTTAGAGAGGAAAAAATGACAAAGGCCCTGCTTTAGCAGGGGTGCCGACTTTATCATTTTGATCATAATATATACATCGTCAAAATATGTACATTGGATGAGCTAGTGGCTCAGGTGTAGTACGGCCTAAGCTGAGCAATATTCCAGGGCCGGTGGGTCTCCTCCTCTGACGTGTGTGAGTCCTTGTGGTCTCGAACATCGATAAGGTAATATGACCTGTTGTTTAGATTCTTGCTGAACACAAAGGGTCCTTCCCAAGGTGGGGATAACTTGTGCATATCAGTCTGATCCTGGATAAGCCAGAGCACCAGGTCGCCTTCTTGAAAAGTTCTGGTTTTAACCCGGTGACTATGATAACGGGGCAGATCTTGCTGGTAAATTGCCAAACGAGCTGCTGCTATGTCACGCTCCTCATCCAATAGATCAAGTGTTTTTTGACGTGCTCTTTCATTGTCAGCTTCAACATAAGCCGCCACACGAGGCGAGTCATGACGGATGTCACTAGGGAGAACTACCTCTGCTCCATAAACCATGAAAAAAGGTGTGTATCCCGTAGATCTGTTTGGGGTGGTATTGATGCTCCATAACACGGAAGGTAACTCCTCCACCCAACAAACCGGCATCCTCTGCAGGGGAACCATAAGCCGGGGTTTGATGCCTTTCAAGATCTCTTGGTTTGCTCTCTCGGCTTGACCGTTGGATTGAGGGTGAGATACTAATGATACATCAAGCCAGATATGCTCACGTTGACAAAATGATTCCATAGCACCCTTAGAGAGATTAGTGCCATTGTCTATTATAATGTTGTGTGGAAAGCCAAAACGGAAGATCACCTTCTTCATGAATTGAACCGCCATTGCTGCATCACACTTACTGACCGGCTCTGCCTCTACCCACTTAGTGAACTTATCAACCGCCACCAAAAGGTGGGTCTTCTTATCCTTGGATCTTTTGAAAGGCCCAATCGTATCGAGCCCCCAAACTGTAAATGGCCAAGTAATTGGAATCATCCTCAATTGTTGAGACGGCACATGGGCTCGACATGCAAATTTTCGACATCCATCACACCTGCTGACAAGGTCCTCTGCATCAGCATGACGGAAAGCTTTAGCCACAAGGGTCTTTGAACTGGCATGATGACCACAATCTCCTTCATGATTTTCTCGTAAGATCTCACAGCCCTCTTCTGGAGAAACACAATGTTGAAACGCCCCTATGACATTGCGATGATGTAACTCTCCATTGACAATCGTCATTGACTTAGACCACTGGGTTATCTGCCTGGCTAAGGTTTCATCCTTAGGTAACTCGCCCCAGGTCATATAGGCCAAGTAAGGGACTGTCCAATCCGGGATTACATGAAGAGCCACGACCAACTAAGCCTCCGGGTTAGGAATAGCCAAATCCTCCTCTGTAGGGATCTTAATCGACGGGTTATGCAAGACATCAAGAAAGACATTAGGCGGCACCGGCTTACGTTGAGAGCCCAGCCGGCTTAAAGCATCTGCCGCTTTGTTTTTCCTCTGATCAACATGCTCAACTTGATAACCTTTGAAGTGACCAGCAATAACGTCCACCTCTCGCCGATAAGCCGCCATGAGTGGATCATTTGAATCCCATGTACCAAAGTCTTGCTGAGCCACCAAATCTGAGTCGCCGAAGCATCTAACCCGACTTAAGTTCATTTCCTTAGCCATCCGAAGACCGTGGAGTAAGGCCTCATACTCAGCTGCATTGTTAGTACAAGGAAACATCAAAGGAAGAACATAGCAAAATTTATCACCTCGAGGGGAAGCAAGAATAACTCCAGCCCCCGAGCCCTCCAATTGCCTAGACTCATCAAAGTGAATAGTCCGATAAGTGTTATCCGACTTTTCCTCAAGCATCTGTAGCTCTGTCCAATTGTTGATGAAGTCCACCAGCGCTTGAGACTTGATGGCCGTGTGAGGCACATATTTTAACCCGTGAGGTCCAAGCTCAATGGCCCACTTAGCAACCCGGCTAGTTGCCTCCCTGTTTTGGATGATATCTCCCAAAGGAGCAGAGCTAACCATAGTGATGGGATGACCCAGAAAATAGTGTTTAACCTTCCGGCTGGCCAAGAACACCCCATATACAAGCTTCTGCCAATGTGGATACCTCTGCTTGGACTCAATAACCACTTCACTGATATAGTAAACCGGCCTTTGAACTGGATATTCCTTTCCTGCCTCCTTTCTTTCTACCACAATAGCAACACTGACGGCTCGGCTATTAGCAGCCACATATAACAACAAAGGCTCCTTATCAATAGGGGCAGCGAGTACTGGCGGCTCAACCAGCTGCTTCTTCAAATCCTTGAACACTGCATCAGCAGCATCACTCCAAACAAAGTTATCTGTCTTTTTCATCATTTGATACAGAGGGATAGCCTTATCCCCCAACCGGCTTATGAACCGGCTTAATGCTGCAATACGACCCGCTAGACGCTGCACATCATTGATACATGTCGTCTTAGCCTGAGAGGTGATAGCTTTGATCTTCTCCAGATTAGCTTCAATTCCTCTGTTAGACACCAAAAAACCCAGGAGCTTGCCTGCCGGCACACCAAAAACACACTTCGTCGGGTTAAGCATCATCTTGTAAACCCAGAGATTATCAAAGGTTTCCTTCAAATCATCTATCAGTATATCTTTCTCTTTGGATTTCACCACAATATCATCCACATAGGCATGAACATTACGCCCAATTTGGTTATGAAGGCAATTCTGCACACACCTCTGATAAGTCGCCTGGGCATTGTTGAGCCCAAAAGGCATAGATACATAACATAAGGCTCCAAAGGGAGTTATGAAAGCCGCCTTCTCCTGGTCCTTATCTACCATCTTGATCTGATGATAACCAGAATAAGCATCCAAAAAACTCAAACGCTCACAACCCGCCGTAGCATCAATGATCCGCTCAATACGAGGGAGAGCAAAAGGATCAGCCGGACAAGCCTTGTTTAAATCCATGTAGTCCACACACATACGCCAAGTGCCGTTTTTGTGAAGTACCGACACCGGGTTAGCCAACCACTCAGGATGGAAAACTTCAATGATAAACCCAGCTGCCAAGAGCCGGGCTACTTCCTCTCCAATGGCCTTCCGTCTCTCCTCATTAAAACGGCGAAGAAACTGTTTGACCGGCTTAAACTTTGGATCAATAAGAGTGTGCTCAATGAGTTCTCTCGATACACCCGGCATGTCTGAAGGCTTCCATGCAAAGATGTCCCGGTTCTCATGGACGAACTCGATGAGCGTGCTTTCCTAGTTTGGATCCAGATTAGCATTGATGCTGAACTACTTGGATGAGTCGCCAGGAACAAAATCAACCATCTTGGTATCATCTATCGACTTAAAATTTAACACCGGATCATGCTCTGTGGTTGGCTTTTTCAAAGACGTCATATCTGTCGGGTCAACATTGTCCTTGTAAAATTTCAACTCCTCCATTGCACAAACTGACTCAGCATAAGCCGCATCCCCCTCTTCATACTCCAGAGCTATCTTACAGCTCCCATGCACTGTAATGGTTCCTTTGTGACCCGACATCTTGAGCTGCAGATACACGTAACACGGCCGCGCCATGAACTTGGCATAAGCTGGCCGTCCAAACAGAGCATGATATGGGTTGTGGATCTTGACCACTTCAAAGGTCAGCGTTTCTGACCTAGAGTCATGATCATCTCCAAAAACAACTTCCAGAGCTATCTTACCGACTAGATATGCCGACTTACCAGGCACCACGCCATGGAAAACAGTGTTTGACGGCTTAAGATTTTTATCAGTCAACCCCATGAGACGAAAAGTTTCATAATATAGGATATTGATGTTGCTCCCTCCGTCCATGAGTACTTTGGTGAACTTATACCCTCCGACCTATGGTGCAACCACCGAAGCCAAATGACCCGGATTATCCACCCGAGGTGGATGATCTTCCCGACTCCACACGATGGGCTGCTCAAACCAATGTAGATAGCGAGGAACTACCGGCTCAACAACATTGACTAATCTCTTATGAAGCTTCTGGTCACGCTTACACAAGCTAGTGGTAAACACATGATACTGCCCACTATTCAACCGCTTCGAGTTGCTCTAGTAACCAGACTGTTGTTGTTGCTGACCCCCTTGATTACTCTGCTGGTTGTAACCACCCTGGTTGTTGTGATTACATTGATCTCCTTGGAAACCAAAGTTAGAACCGCCACCGCCATAACCCCGACCATGAGAGCCAGGCCCAGAACCGCACCTGGCCCATGGCTGTCATGGAAAAGATTTGAATTCTTGTACTCCTTCATGATGTGACAATCCTTCCATAGATGCCCGGATGGTCTTTCTTTCGTACCATGTCATGGGCAGGGCTGATTCAACATACGCTCAAGATTGATACCGGATCCACTGGTTTGTGGGGGCGGCTTACCCTTATGATGCTGACCATTATTCTGTGCATTGGTGTTAGCCACAAAGTCAAAACTGTTATCAGCTTTGCGCTTACCGTTGCCTCCCGGGTTATACTGCTGCCCCTTAGCGTTGCTGCTCCTCTTCCCCTTCCCCGCTTTGTCGTCATCAGACTCAGGGTCTTTGGTACTATCAGAGTCAGCATATTTAACCAGAGCCGCCATGAGTGTCCCCATGTCATTGCAGTGGTGTTTGAGCCGCCCTAATTTCTGCTTCAAGGGCATGAAACGACAGTTGTTCTCCAACATCAACACTGTTGAGTCGGCATTGATGCGATCCGACGAGTGTACGATTGTTGAGACCCGGTGCACCCGATGGGTTGTTGATTCACCTTCTTCTTGCACACAGGAGGCTAATTCCACAATCGACATGGGATGTTTACATGTATCTTTGAAGTTCTGGATGAACCGGGCTTTCAACTCTGCCCATGACCCGATGGAATTGGCAGATAGCCCCTTCAACCAAGTGTGGGGCGTCCCTTCTAACATTAGGGGAAAATACTTAGCACACGCAAACTCGCTGACATCCAGTAACTCCATGGCCATCTCATAGCTCTCAATCGATGCCTCAGGACTTAAATCGGCCATATAGTTAGGCACCTTGCGAGGGCCCTTGAAATCCTTGGGAAGGTGCTCATTACGTAGATCTGGTACTAAGCATGGCACACCCAAGTTTCTAAAGGTTACACCCGGCTCCATAGAGGTGGTTGGACGAACCGGAGTTGGCTGACGATCCGCATACTGAGCCGCCAGCTCGGCCTCTCGACGAGCTCTACCTTGATCCACCATGTTTTGAGCATTTGCACCACCGCCCGTCGGGTCATGCCCACGGGGCGGGTTATGATTCCGCCCACTGCTTGACTCAGCCGGCTCATCAAGATGCCTGTTGTAACTCCAGCTCGGGCGAGGGGTAGAATGAACTCGATCACGGCTATAAGAATAAGCCTACTGTTGAACCAGCACTGTCTGAAGAAGATCTCTAGCCCTCTGTGTCTCGACTGCCGCTGGCTATTCACCTTCAACCGGGATAGCTGCCAATCGAGATGCCGCAGCGATCAGGTTATCCAAAGGGTTGGAGTAATGACCCGGTGGCGTCGGCACATGGTGTGGCGGGTTATTGTTCTGACGAGGTGGATCCATCACGCGTGGTTGAACCGGCGTACCCGTCCCAGGTGCTTCGACTTGGTTTACCCCTGCCGGGTTACTAGTTCCCGCTCCTGGCGTGTTAAAAAGATTTCTTGCTTCATAAACAGACGGCAGACGGGTCTGATGCCTCCTCCTCATGACATCATTTGAAGCATTCTGATCCAACATGAGCGGTAAGACTCCAGCTGAATCCGTTGTGATTGGGCGTCCAAAGCAGCCCGTTCTTCAGCCATCTTAGCACTTTCTGCATTTAGCTCCTCCTTAGCCTATGCTATCTCATCGCGTAATCTTGTGATCGCCGCGTTATGTTGATCTTGATCTGTCGGGTTAACCACCATTGTGAACTGTGTCGTCAATTTATCCAGCAAATCAGTTAAAGCCTGAGCCGGCGGGCGCTCAGGGCCTCCTTCCCCGGCAGCCGCTACCACCCCTGGCTCGGAAACCAGCTCCACCGCAGTTGATGAGTGTTGCACGGGCTGTGTACCGTCCATGAAAATTGCAACTCGATTCGGCGGCTCACAGGGGTCCGGAATACTGTCGCCATCAGAACAGCCCCAAAGCCAGCCCTCTTGCAGTTGATACAACAATTCGGTCTCACCAGTAGATGACTCGTCATCAGAATAAATGACGGTCTCACCACCAGATGCCAATCTATCCTCAGGTTCCGCTCCATGGATACATCCCACGAAGGCACGATTCATGGTGGGCCGAACCCGGGCGGGTCTCGCACGCTTAGCCGTCTCGGTGATGTCGGTGCAGATGTCCGGCTCAGGGCCCGGTTCGCCGACCTTGCCGATGAAGACGTGAATTCCGCTGAAAGGGGACTCGGTACCCGTACTCAATTGAGCCGGCCTCGGGGCCCCAGCCCGCGTCATCGATGTAGAGCTTGCCGCAGCGACTCTTGGTCATCCAGCCCACGGCGTATCCCTTGATCCCTTCGAAGTTTCCCTTTAAGAACTCGAAACCATCATGCGATAGCCCCACGGTGGGTGCCAACTGTCGTGGAATTGTCATGGCAGATGTCCTAGTGTGAGGACTTAGTCGTGGATCCATCGCATTGAGGTTAGCTTAAAGGGGTTAATCAGGACAAAGGACATGAGGAGTTTATACTGGTTTGGCCCCTTACGATGAAGGTAAAAGCCTAGTCCAGTTTGTAGTTGGTATTTCTAGGGTTTCAATGAGCAGGGAGCGAATACTCTTGACCTGTCTCTTGATTTGTTGTTTCTTGTCCTAAGCCGCTGCTAGGTCGTCCCCTTATATACTCGGGTTGACGCCCTGCGGTCCTCAGAGTCCCGGCCGGCTTATACAACGTATCCAGCTTGGTGACCTTTCACATATGCCTTACAATACAAGTTTACATACATGGCAGTTTATACTCATGGGCCTTAAGCCGCCTCCTGGTCTGGGCCCTCCATTAAGCCTATCTATGAACCGCCGTAAGCACTTGGGCTTCATTGAGATGAATTGTCATAGGGATGACCCGGCCCCTCCTGGGTGGGTCATACCTAATAGTTATATCCCCAACAATTGGGATTCTCAGGTGTGTCAACAATAGGTTCACTAGAAGCATGCAAAGTCCTATCATTTTTCTTCTTCTTCTTAGAAGAACTGGGTGCATCAACAGTGGTTCTCTGAGAATCTTTCTCAATTCTCTTAGGGTTTACCCCCTCTAGTCATAACTCTAACAGCATTATCATTTTTCTTATTATTTAATTCATTGAGCAAATCATTCTGAGCCTTAAGTACTTGTTCTACTTGAGTGGTAACCATAGAAGCATGTTTACTAATAAGTTTAAGTTCACCTTTAACTCTAGACATATAATCACTCAAGTGTTCAAGCATATCAGCATTGCGTTTCAATTGTCTACCAACATAAGCATTGAAGTTTTCTTGTTTAACAATAAAATTATCAAACTCATCTAAGCATTGGCTAGCAGACTTATAACAAGGAATATCACCTTCATCAAATCTATAGAGAGAATTTACCTTTACTACCTGTGCCGGGTTATCAAGACCATGTATTTCTTCAATAGGTGGTAAATTCTTAACATCTTCCGCTTTAATACCTTTTTCTTTCATAGATTTCTTTGCCTCTTGCATATCTTTAGGACTGATAAATAGAATACCCCTTTTCTTCAGAGTTATCTTAGGAGTTGGTTCAGGAAGTGTCCAATCATTTTCAGTACTCAACATATTATTCAATAGAAATTCAGCTTGATCAATAGTTATTCCCCTGAAAACACAACCAACACAACTATCCAGGTAATCTCTAGAAGCATCGGTTATTCCATTATAAAAGATATCTAGTATTTCATTTTTCTTGAGAGGATGATCAGGAAAAGCATTAAGTAATTGGAGAAGCCTCCCCCAAGCTTGTGGGAGACTCTCTTCTTCAATTTTCATAAAATTATATATTTCCCTTAAGGTAGCTTGTTTCTTATGAGTGGGGAAATATTTAGCAGAGAAGTAACAAATCATATCCTGGGGACTACGCACACAACCTGGATCAAGAGAATTAAACCATGTTTTAGCATCACCCTTTAATGAGAACGGAAAAAACTTAAGGATAAAGTAATAGCAAGTTTTCTCATCATGAGTAAACAGGGTGGCTATATCATTTAATTTAGTAAGATGTGCCACAACAGTTTCAGATTCATAGCCATAAAAAGGATCAGATTCAACCAAAGTAATTAACTCATGATCGATAGAGGAATCATAATCCTTATCAGTAGTAAAGATACGTGAAGTAGCAAAAGTAGGGTCATATTTCATTCTAGCATTCAAAGACTTTTCTTTAAGCTTAGCTAATAATTTCTTAAGATCAGATCTATCATTGCAAGCAAGAAAGTCTCTAGCAGTTTCTTCATCCATAACATAACCCTCAGGAACAACAGGCAATTCATATCTAGGGGGAGAATCTTCATCATCACTTTCATCAATATTATCAGTTTCAATAATTTCATTCTCTCTAACCCTAGCAAGTTGTTCATCCAGAAATTCACCTAGTGGCACAGTATTATCAAGCATAGAAGTAGTTTCATCATAAGTATCATGCAAAGCAGAAGTGGCATCATCAATAGCATGCGACATATCAGAATGAATAGTAGGTGTAGGTGTCGCAAGTTTACTCAAAATAGAAGGTGAATCAAGCGCAGAGCTTGATGGCAGTTCCTTACCTCCCCTCATAGTTGAGGAGAAAATCTTGGTTCTTTGATCTTTCAAGTTCTTCATAGTGACCAGCAGATATAAATCCCAAGTGACTCAAAGAATAGAGCTATGCTCCTCGGCAACAGCGCCAGAAAATAGTCTTGATAACCCACAAGTATAGGGGATCGCAACAGTTTTCGAGGGTAGAGTATTCAACCCAAATTTATTGATTCGACACAAGGGGAGCCAAAGAATATTCTCAAGTATTAGTAGCTAAGTTGTCAATTCAACCACACCTGAAAACTTAATATCTGCAGCAAAGTATTTTGTAGCAAAGTAATATGATGGTAGTGGTAACGGTGGCAAAAGTAACGGTAGCATTTTTTGTTTTATAGTGATTGTCATAGTAGCAACGAAAAAGTAAATAAGCGAAGACCAATATATGAAAAGCTCGTACGCAATGGATTAGTGATGGATAATTATGTCGGATGTGATTCCTCATGCAATAGATATAACATAGGGTGACATAGAACTAGCTCCAGTTCATCAATGTAATGTAGGCATGTATTCCGAATATAGTCATACATGCTTATGGAAAATAACTTGCATGACATCTTTTGTCCTACCCTCCCGTGGCAGCGGAGTCCTATTGGAAACTAAGGTATATTAAGGCCTCCTTTTAATAGAGTACCGGACCAAAGCATTAACACATAGTGAATACATGAACTCCTCAAACTACGGTCATCATCGATAAGTATCCCGATTATTGTCACTTCGGGGTTAATGGATCATAACACATAATAGGTGACTATAGACTTGCAAGATAGGATCAAGAACTCACATATATTCATGAAAACATAATAGGTTCAGATCTGAAATCATGGCACTCGAGCCCTAGTGACAAGCATTAAGCATAGCAAAGTCATAGCAACATCAATCTCAGAACATAATGGATACTAGGGATCAAACCCTAACAAAACTAACCCAATTACATGATAAATCTCATCCAACCCATCACCGTCCAGCAAGCCTACGATGGAATTACTCACGCACGGTGGTGAGCATCATGAAATTGGTGATGGAGGAAGGTTGATGATGACGATGGCGACGGATTCCCCTCTCCGGAGCCCCGAACGGACTCCAGATCAGCCCTCCTGAGAGAGTTTAGGGCTTGGCAGCGGCTCCGTGTCGTAAAACGCGATGAATCCTTCTCTCTGGTTTTTGATCTTTGAACAAAAATATATAGAGTTGGAGTTGAGGTCGTAGGAGCACCAGGGGGGCCCACGAGGCAGGGGGCGCGTCCAGGGGGTAGGTGCGCCCCCACCCTCATGGACAGGGTGTGGGCCCCTGGCCTTGATTCTTTCGCTAGTATTTTTTATATATTCCAAAAATAATCTCCGTTGATTTTCAGGTCATTCCAAGAACTTTTATTTATGCACAAAAATAACACCATGGCAATTCTACTGAAAACAGCGTCAGTCCAGGTTAGTTCCATTCAAATCATTCAAGTTAGAGTCCAAAACAAGGTCAAAAAGTGTTTGGAAAAATAGATACATTGGAGACGTATCAGCCTCGTCTAGTAGTGGCCTTTGTCTTCAGCAAAGTTGGGCCAATTGAGGACTGTGCAGGAGCTGAAGAACTTGTAGATGCTCCTAAAGCAATAGAGATACCAGTGGTCCTTTGGCAAGAGGCGAGATGCGCAGGTGTCGAGGACTTTCTAGCAGCAACTGAAGGTCTTGGAACAGTAAGAATTGGAGCTTCTTGAGGAATATCTTGTGAGGGCTTTGATGAGCTTGGCCGTGAGGGCATTTCTGAGGAACTGGGCTTGTGCGCAGGCTTCTTGGGCATAGCCTTTTTAGGCTTGCTAGCAGAGGCCTCAGCAGCGGCAGCAGCTGAATCTTCATTGAATTTCCTCACTGCCTCTTTGGACATTTTGGCCAACTTGGCTTGCCGTTTGGCCCATTCATTTGGATAGTCCTCACCGCGCTTGAGGCTAGTGGGATCAGCTTCTTGGCCAGGTGCCAATGGAGGTCTTGGGCAAGGAGGGTGTAGGGCAAATTTCTTCGTGTACTTTGGAGTTACATATTTGTATTCCCTCCATTCCCGTGCCCATCTCCTTTCCATCCTCTACATGTGCACCTTGCGTTGATTCTTGTTCTCCTTGCCATGTTAGGCTTCATCAGGAGTGCAATATTCCTCATAGGTGTCATCTGGAATCTCAAAGGCAGTATTTACTTCCAATTTCTTCCCTCCCTTCTGAGATCTCTTGCCATCAGCCATTTTCTTTAGCTGAGGAATTTGAATAATAGAATTCTCTGAAGAGGTATGCAATTTGTCTTTGAGGAATGCTGCAAATGAGTTAAGTTGATGAGAAGCTAGTGATTCAGCAACGGACATGTGTACCTATGAATAGAGTATAGGTGCGAAGAATTTGGAGAGGTCACATGCGTTCTTAGAAGTTTTTCAAAAGAAACAAGTTTGGGAAATTTGACCAGGAGTGTCTTGAGGAATTTCACTGAGCGGTCTTTGACTTAGGTTCCAGAGTTGTATAGATTGAAAAATCCACATAATTGAGGAATCTTGAGGAAAAACATTGCTTAGAGATATAGATCAAGAACAGATGCATGTGAGGTGTTTAACTAGTGGGGAAGTTGAAGAATAAACACCTTTTGAAGATTTTGTAAAAATCATCAGAATCAACAAGGGCAGTAAAAATAGATTTTATTTACCCTTGATGAAGAACACGAGAACTGGGAGTAGAAGTTGAGAAGTTCATCTGTCCAGATCTTCCATGCACTAACTTGGTGGCGGAAGACAGCTACGGCGGCGGAGTGGAGATTTCCGCGGCCGGCATGAGTACGACGACGAGGTCGAGGCAGTGAAGCCCTTCCTCACCAGCGACGAGGTCGAGGCAGTGAAGCCCTTCCTCACCAGCGATGATGGAAGTAGCAGCGGTGCTAGGTCTGAGAGCTTGAGCAAGGGGAAGTGAGGTCGAGCGGGGTAAATGCAGTCTGAGGAGGGTGAGGGGTATTTATAACCGAGGTGAAAAACCGCTCGCCCGAAGAAAATGAGCAAACGTGCATCTGACCCTTCTCATCCTAACGACATGTGTCGCCCACGTACAGTGAGGTGGAGATCGTGTGAGATCGTGGGTGAATATTTTAACCTTATCGAGGGATGTAGAACGGTTTGAGCGGCAAAAGCCGAAAATTCAGATAAGAATGTTTTAAAGTTTCGTTCGCAAATTCTTCAGCTGACAAAGACACAGTGAAGATTTTGAACGGGTTTCAAAATAGAACGCACATGAAGAATTTGTGAATAGACTGGGTTGAGTTTAGCATAGAGGGGGGAGGGTCCGATCACATTCACTTAGCAGAAAAGTCAAGTTGAAGAATTAGCAATAAGTGAATGTTGTAGAGGACTGAAAACTCAAATATATATAGTCAATGAAGAACACGGTCGGAAAGAGTGAAGACTATGCAAAGTTGAAGAATTTGAACAACTGGGGAATTTAAAAAACGAAGAAAAACTCGAATTGAAGATTTACAACTTTTGTTGGTGGCGTGACCCACCGTATAAGAATGATGATTTCAGATGCCGCGTACAATTGTCTTAGGGCTCTGAGAATCAGATTATTCGTTAATTTCTTCACACTTAGAGGGTTAGTCTTCATTGATTGAAGAAAACGTTACTTTGTGTGTTGCACATCTAAGTCATCAATTTGCATAAGTGTTAGGATGTGTGTCCTTTTCAAAGAACATTCAAAGATTCTAAGATATTTAGCTCACACCGCAACTTGCTAAATCTCTTCTCATCCAAGGGACTTTTGAAGATATCGGCTAGCTGTTCTTCAGTCTTCACGTGCTCGATAGAGATGTCGCCCTTCAACACATGATCATGAAGAAAATGATGATGAATCTGTATGTGCTTTGTCTTCAAGTGCTGAACTGGGTTATGAACAATCTTGATGGCACTCTCATTGTCACATAAGAGTGGCACATCCTTCACATTGATACTGTAGTCCTTGAGGGTTTGCTTCATCCATAGTAATTGAGCACAGCACGAACCAGCAGCAATGTACTTAGCTTCAGTAGTAGAGAGTGATACGCAGTTCTACTTCTTCGAGGACCAACATACCAAGGATCGTCCGAGGAAATGGCATGTTCCTGATGTTGACTTGCGGTCCACACGATCACCAACATAGTCAGAGTCGGAATATCCAGTGAGATCAAAAGTCGAGCCCTTGGGATACCGTAATCCAAGTGTTGGAGTGTGAGCTAGATATCAAAGAATATGCTTCACAGCCTCATGGTGTGATTTCTTCGGTGTAGCTTGAAAACGGGCACACATGCAAACACTAAGCATAATATTCGTCCTAGATCCACATAGATACAATAAGGAGCCAATCATGGAGCAGTATACCTTTTGATCAAAGTCAATACCATTTTCATCCGTGCATAGATGGCCATTTGTGGGCATAGGGATTTTGACGCCTTTGCAATTTTGCATGCCGAATTTCCTCAACACATCCTTGAGGTATTTCTCCTAAGAAATGAAGATGTCATTGCACTGTTGACGAATTTGAAGACCTAAGAAGAATTTCAATTCTCCCATCATAGACATTTGATATTCCTCACTCATTATATATGCAAATTTGTCACTGTAATGTTGGTTAGTACAGCCGAAGATAATATCATCAACATATATTTGGCACACGAATAATTCATCATCATAGGTTTTGGTGAAAAGAGTTGGGTCAAGTGAACTGGGTTTGAAGCCTTTCTTCATGAGGAATTCCTTCAAAGTATCATACCACGCCCGAGGGGCCTGCTTGAGGCCATAGAGGGCCTTATTGAGTTGGAAGACTTGGTCAGGATGCTTTGGATCTTCAAAAACTAGGGGTTGAGCAACATATACTTCTTCCTCAAGCTTACCATTGAGGAATGCACTTTTCACATCCATTTGATATAATATGATATTATGATGGTTAGCATAAGCAAGCAATATGCGAATAGCCTCAAGTCTTGCAATAGGTGCAAAAGTTTCATCGAAATCAATTCCTTCAACCTGTGTGTAGCCTTGATCTACAAGCCATGCCTTATTCCTCACCACAAGGCCATTTTCATCTTGCTTGTTGCGATAGATCCATTTGGTGCCGATGATATTGTGCTTGTGTGGGTCTGGTCGCTTGACAAGTTCCCGGACATTGTTGAGCTCGAATTGATGTAATTCCTCTTGCATTGCTTGAATCCACTTAGGCTCCAGAAATGCCTCATCTACTTTGGTGGGCTCTGTGATAGAGATAAAAGCAAAATGCCCACAAAATATAGACAAATGTGAAGCCTTTGAGCATGTGAGAGGACCTGGTGCTTTGATGTCGTTGATGATTCTCTCAATCTGCACTTCATTAACAACACGAGGATGAGCAGGTTAACGATGTTGAGTGGGCTCAGCATTTTCTTCAGAACCATTTTCCTCAGGTGCACCAACATGATGTTCTTCATGTTCTGGAATGACTTCTTTGGCAGATTCTTCGGTAGGAATGACATCCTCAGTAGCTTTGAACTTAATGGATTCCTCAGGTGACATTTCATCTAGCACAGGAGGTAGGTGCTCTCTTTGCGAGACATTAGTTTCATCGAACCGCGCATCTATAGTTTCAACAACCTTGTGGTGATAGGTGTTGAAGACTCTGTAGGTTTGCGAGTCCTTTCCATAACCAAGCATAAAACCTTCATGTGCTTTCGGTGCAAATTTAGAATTGTGATGAGGATCTCTAATCCAAAATTTACCACCGAAGACTTTGAAATAACTCACATTGGGTTTCTTGTCTGTGAGGAGTTCATATGAGGTCTTTTTGAAGAATTTGTGAAGATATACCCTATTGATGATGTGGCATGCAGTATCAATCGCCTCAGGCCAGAAGCGAGGAGGTGTCTTGTATTCATCAAGCATAGTGCAAGTCATCTCAACAAGAGTCGTATTCTTGTGCTCCACAACGCCATTCTGCTAAGGAGTATAAGGAGCAGATAACTCGTGAGTAATACCAAGTTATCAAGATAGTCCTCAAGACCAGTATTCTTGAACTTGGTGCCATTGTCACTTCTGATGTGCTTGATCTTCACACCAAAGTTGGTTGAAGCCCTCGAGGAAAAATGTTTGAAGACTTCCTGCACTTCAGTTTTGTAAGTGATGATATGCACCCATGTGTAACGAGAATAGTCATCAACAATTAAAAAATCCATATAAAGATGCAACATTAGTGAATGTGGCATAATGAGTAGGGCCAAAGAGATCCATGTGAAGCAATTCAAATGGACGAGTGGTAGTCATGATAGTCTTTGAGGGATGATTGGCCTTGGTCATCTTTCCAGCTTCACAACCTCCACACAGGTGATCCTTGAGGAATTTGACACCCTCAATGCCAATGACATGCTTCTTCTTCACGAGTGTGTGCAAGTTCCTCATTCCAGCATGACCAAGTTGTCAATGCCATAGCCATCCTTCTGAAGCTTTTGCAAGTAGACATGTAGCAGGTTGTGGTCCTATAGAGAAATCAACAATATACAAGTCTCCTCTCTTAAATCCTTCGAAGACTTTGGAATGGTAAGCTTCCATGATCACAACACAACAATACTTGCCAAAGACAACAACCATATCAAGATCACAAAGCATTGAGATAGACATGAGGTTGAATCCTAAGGACTCGACAAGCATGACTTTGTCCATGTGTCGATCCTTTGAGATCGCAACCTTACCTAGACCCAATACCTTGATTTTGCCTTTCTCAGTGTAGGTGATATGCTTCTGATGTGATGGAGATAAGGTAGTGTCCATCAATAAGTTCCTTTCACTAGTCATGTGATTTGTACATCCACTGTCAAGGACCCACTCAGTAGATTTTGCCTGATCATCTTGCAGATGAATTAGTGCATCTTACAGACTCATATACTTCATCAATGAAGAATATGAAATCAAGTTCATTAGATCAATTTCATCAAACAATTAAGAAGATATAGCAGTATGAGGATGTGAGAAATGAAAATTCATTTCTTCATGATTAGCTTGCATCCTTTAAAACATATTCAGGTCTCCAGCAAATTCTTTAGACGTTTATGTTTGTCTGGAGACCTGACCCTGCAAAAGAGATTAGTTCTTTTTCTTCACCACCCACATCTAGAGGGGTGGCAAAGAGTTCATCATTCTGCGAGCTCCATAAGAGAAAGGTGGCATAGAAGCCAATCCACTTTGTTTCACAGAAGAGGGGTTAGAGTAAGCATATGAATAAGCAGAGAAATTCTTCGAGGACTTATGAACATAATGATTTGAAGAATAATGCACATATTCACAGCCCTGAGTCTTTCCCTGCAAAACAGAAGTGTTAGCACGATGATGTTCATGTGAGGATTTTGATCCACGTGAGGAAATTGGTCCATATGAGGACTTGGATCCATATGAAGACTTTGGTCCATATGAAGAATTTTATCTGGGGTTCCTATTCTTCACAGGTGGTATCATGATGGCATTCACCTGAAGACTTTCAAGGCACCTTTTGGGAACCCAGATTTTCTTCATAGGGGGCCGTTCCTACAGTTAGTGCCAACATATCTAGCAAATACTTCACCATTCTGATTTTTGAACAGTTTATAGTTGGAGTCGAATGACTCATTAGAAGAATATGAAGATTCACATGTAAAGCCAGATAAAGTGGATGGATCTACTAGAGGTCCCTTTGCAACAACCCATAAGGTTTTGGGATATTGCTCGGGTTTCTAGTAAGTCCCATCAACAATGAGTTTCCTCTCAAAAGCAATACCCTCTTTCCTAGGGTTCCTGTTGAGGATCTGCTTTTTAAGCACATCACAAAGAGCCCGATGCCCTTTGAGGCTTTTGTACATGCCTGTCACATACAATTCCTTTAGCCATGCATTGTCAGTGATACTAGTAGCATCCTCAGATGAGGAATTTGTGATAGAAGAGACAGTTGAAGAATTTGCAACAATAGAAGCATTTGAACTTTCAAGTGAAGAATTAGCAGATTCACGTTCAATGCATTTCAAACATGGTGGAATGAATTCATCCTAAGAGGAACTGATCTGTTGAGCTAGCAATGAATCACGTTCCTTCTAGAGATCTTCATAACTCACCCTTAGCTGCTCAAGATCTTGCTTTCTTTGAAGAAATTCATAAGAAAGCTTCTCATGATCAGATAAGAGAGTGTTATGATGACTTTTAAGGTTGTCAAACTTATACTGAAGTCTCTGAAGATTTTCAGTCAAAGTTTGAGTATGATCCATTTCTTCACCCAACATATCATCATTTTCATCTAGCATGTTTTGAACTTTTTCCAAAACTCTTTGTTGTTTAGTGGCAAGGGAAGCAAGTTTGGTATAGCTGGGTCCAAATTCATCACCAGATTCATCATCACTAGACTCAGATAGGTAGCATTCAGCTACCTTGGCACCTTTTTCCATAAGGCATGATGCAGAGGATGATGATTCCGGGTAGAAAGTCATCGTCTTGAGTGATTCCTTGAAATCCTCAAACCAGGGATCATGACGAGTTTGATGACCTTAATAGACCTCAGAGAGTTGGTCCTAGATAAGCTTCACATGGCTGAGATGCATAATATTCCTGAACTGGTTTTGGGACAAACAAGAGCAGATGATGTCCTTCGCCGTGAGGTTAAGTAGAGTGTACTTGCGAATATCATCAGCCTCAGCCATCATGCATAGATCGGTAAGACCAATCTCAGTAACGGTCCACAGTTTGCTGTTCATCGCCATGAGGCGCTTCTTCATCATGGCCTTCCACTTGGGATAATCATGACCGTCAAAGATGGGGCATGTCACTTTCTTCATTCCTGCGGTCGACATAACTAAAACTCCAGGTGGCTAAAACAAAATCACATAGAGCAAGGGAGTATCTTGCTCTGATACCAATTGAAAGTGCATTATATCGACTAGAGGGGGGTGAATAGGAGATTTTTACAAATTCGTCATTGAGGAATTTCACACTAAGGACATTCCGAAGCAACGAACTACTTAGCAGCGGAATAAGTACTCAAATGTAAGCATACCATAGCAGTAGCACAGTCATCATGATGAAATGAAAACAAGCACAGAGTACAAGTAGCATAAACATAGGATAGCAGGCTAAAGACAAAGTGACTGAAGAAATAGGAATGAGGGAATTGAGAAAGTCTTCAGTCAAAGTCTTCAAACAGTAACTATCAAGTACAACAGTATATGAATTAGGAAATCGAATGGTTGAGGAAATAGAACCAGTAGGTTGGTGAAGACAGTGATTTGGTAGACCAGTTCCAACTGCTGTGACAGTCGTACGTCTGGTTGGAGCAGATAGGTATTTAAACCTGAGGACACACAGTCCTCACCGTATTCTCCTTGAGCAAAGGTCACACAGGCCTTGCCCAATCACTCGCGGTAAGTCTTCAGGTGACTTCCAAACCTTCACAGACTCGGTCACTAGGCAATCCACAATTTCCTCTTGGATGCTCTAGACCATCATGCCTAACCATCTGGAGGATGCATAGTCCTCAAAGGTAACAAGCGTCGGTTCCACACAGGAACAATCTCCTCAGTGATGTTCAATCACTTTGGGTTTGTAGGTGTTTGGGTTTGGGTTTTCCTCACTTGATGATTTTCGCTCAAAGTCCTCGGATGATGGGATTCTCTTAATGACAAGTGTCAGTTTATCTCGGAGCAGCCAACCAGCTAGTGATTGTAGGGTGTAACACCCCGGATGTAACTTTCCATATTTGTAACTCCGACTCTTGCCATTTTCGGCTATCTGATATGATATTCCCTTCGTGGTTGGGTTTTGTCTTTGTTTTGCATTTTGTACATGTCATGCATTTCATCTCATGTCATCATGTGCATCTCATTTACATTTGTGTTCGTCTCATGCATCCGGTCATTTTCCCCGTTGTCCATTTCACAATCCGACGCTCTCTCGTACCCCGTTGCACCCCTTTAATCTCATTTCATGAGCAGGAGAAAAATATTCTCGGAATGGGTCGAGATTTGTCGAGTGGCCTTGGTACATCACCGGTAGGCCGCCTGTCAAATTTCGTTCCATTTGGAGGTCGTTTGACGCCCCAACGGTTAACCCGGTAACCGTAAAAACCTCTCTTTCATTGCAGCTCAACACCCCTCCAAAACAGCCCAATAACCCATCTAAACCCCCTCCATGCTCTCTGTCGTTGGATCACGATTGTGTGTGCAAAAACCGCACCTCATTTGGACTCTCCTAGCTCCCTCTACCTATAAATATGCCCCTCCCCTGAAAATCCGGGTCTTGAAACCCTTAAAACCTCCCTCTCGCCCGGCGGACATGTGTGCGCACCGCCGGACAAATTCACGCCACCGCCCACACCAGTGAGTGTGTGCCACGTGGCACTCCGCCCACCGCCGCAGCCCAGCAAGCCCGCATCCGGCCCGCCGAGCCCATCGCCGCCGTCCGGCCTCCCACGCCCCTGCGCGTGCTCCGCCGCCGCCCTCCTGCGAGTGCTCCGCCACGCCCGTGCCTCGCCTCCTCGCCGCTTAGCTGGCGACCGACCCCATTCTGCCGCCTCACCGGTTACTCGCCGCCACTGCGCCTCGCCTTCGCCGTCCAGCCGATCCGGCGAGGAGCCACCGGATCTGGCTACCCCGCCATCTCCGACGAGCCCCCGCGCCTCCTTCCACCGTCTCCATCAACTCCGGCGAGCTCGTGCCGCCGCCTCGATATGCGTGCCCCGAAACCCTAGATCCGATCCGCAAGGGGCATATTTTCTAAGTCCCAGATCCGTAACATTGTGATGCCCTCTTTGACATGGCATATCTCGATGACCGTAGCTCCGTTTCATGCATATGATATATCAAAATGTTCGTCTCGTGATGCTCTTAATGTTATTTGCATTTGCATGCATGTTTCTGTCCATATTGATGCCATTATCATCATTGCAAATGTGCTATATGATGTTAGATGTTGTCTGTTAACAGAACATGGTGACTGTCGTTTTCATTGCATTTTGTGTGTGCATCCTATGAGCTTGATGTCTACATGTTTTATGATCCCCATCATGCCATCTTTACAGGGGTGCAAGTCTTATATTTTTGTGATCTATGTGGTGACTAGCACAAGCATGCAAAGTAGGATTCATAATGTAGCTGTTTTCAGAAACTTAGTGATTTTGCTAAGTCATTTTCCTGTTACTTTTTGATGCCATGTAAACTTGTTTCTACCATGAGATCCATGCACATTTTTAGATAGTTCATTAAGCATGTTTTGTAGATGTGGTATTTCTCTATCCATTCATGCCTCTGGTTGCAATTATAGAGTACTCTAGCATGTCATTTCCTTGCTCTATGTTTGCTAACTATTGTTCCTGGCAGATTGTTAACATGATATTCAATATTGCCATGTGTTTTGCTAGCGTTGCATGTACCCTATGAACTTGCTCTTGCCATGATTAGATACTTGAATATATCTATTTCATGATGGTTACCTTGTTATGTCATGTAGTGCTTTGTAGTGAGTGGCATGAGCTTGTAAAGTTGCTATCATGAATCTGTTCCTGTCATGCTCTGTTTTTCTTCCAAGTCTGGAACTGTTCATATAACTTGCCATGTTTGCATGGGTGCCACATCATTTTCCATGCCTCTTTGGTTAAAGTTCAGTAAGGGAGTTTTGTTCTATGTGTTTAGTACTAGCATTCCATGCCTTTTTTTGCCATGTTATCTTCCTATAGCATGTTGTTTGCAAGCTCTAAACATTGCTTCCTGATGTTGTTTTTGCCATGTTTAGTATTTTCTCTAAGTCTGTGAAGCTGATATCATTTGCATTTTTGCCATGCTATTTTGAGCTTGTTCTATTGAGAACTAGCAGTAGCTTAGTGTTCATGATTTGTTAAGCTTCATGTGTACTTTATGGCCATATGCTTTGTTGCTATGTTGGAGTTCTGTAGCATACTTAGTTGTTGCATTCTAAGTGCTATCATGTTGTTAATCGCATATTTGCATCATTCTTATTTTGCTTGTCATTTGCAAACCGTGCATCTGTTTCCGATGATCCTTATATCGATTTCGATCGGAGTCACCTTGAGGGAGTCCTGGATTAGGGGGTATCCGGACATCCGTATTATATCCTTTGGCCGAACTATTGGACCATGAAGATACAAGATTGAAGACTTCATCCCATGTCCGGATGGGACTCTACTTGGCGTGGAAGGCAAGCTAGGCAATACGGATATGTATATCTCCTCCTTTGTAACCGACCTTGTGTAACCCTAGCCCCCTCCGGTGTCTATATAAACCGGAGGGTTTTAGTCCGTAGGACAACAGACAATCATGCCATAGGCTAGCTTCTAGGGTTTAGCCTCTCCGATCTCATGGTAGATCAACTCTTGTAATAGCCATATTATCAAGTATAATCAAGCAGGACGTAGGGTTTTACCTCCATCAACAGGGCCCAAACCTGGGTAAAACATCGTGTCCCCTGCCTCCTGTTACCATCCGCCTTAGACGCACAGTTCGGGACCCCCTACCCGAGATCCGCAGGTTTTGACACCGACATTGGTGCTTTCATTGAGAGTTCATCTGTGTCGTCACCGCAAGGAAGGATGCCTCATCTCGTTGTTAAAAACAACATTATCGCCGAGGGAGTCCTGGTTGTCGGCCAAACTCTCCGGCTAGGCAGTTTCGTCATGACCGCTTGTTCGGCTGCTGCACCGACGATGACTTCTCAGGTCATCGAAAATAGCCTCCACGTCGGCTCGGAATTCGCCGAACAGATGGATCCAATGGAGCTCTCTTCCCTAAACGAGCTCTTGGATCGCATCGCCACCTTGGGAGTCGCTATGGACTATGATCAGATTGGGCTTAAACCCGATCAAAGGGAGATTAACTCTCCACCGGTCACCCATCATATTGCGGTGGTGGAGGAACAATGCGGTGATTTTTCCTCTATCTTGAGGACTAACTATGTCCGGATTCCTGAGCTCTCCGAGCCGGATACCCATTTGTGGGAGGACATCACCCAAACCCTGAACCTAGAGTTAGGCAACGAGCCAGAATCATCGGGCAACATCCCGGAATCCGAACTTCCAAGATCGGAAACTCCTCGGCCCCTGGGTCTCAGATCGGGTAGGGGTTCGGACTCAAAACCACCCACCCACCCAGACATAAACGATCTTTCCCTCATTAGGTAAGAGCCCCATGAAATAGTACATCATTATTGGGCCAGATTCCTCCTTGTGATGAACAAGGTTAAGGACTGCCATGAGGAAGGCGCAGTCTCACTTTTCTGCAATAACTGCACGGACAAGGGAATCCTTAACGCCATAAGTCGCCGTAACATATCACGCTTTGCCAACTTGGCGTCCATAGTATGAAAGTACTGTGCGATGGAAAGTGCCTGGAAAACCGAAACAAAATTTTGGGATAATCCGACTCCGAATATACACCTAGTCCGAGGTAAAAGGGTGCACTATCATAAGACACCCGAGTTAATTACAAAGAAGCAAAAACCCTCTACAGGGCGTGGAACTGTATTGGAGGGATGGCTCAACGGACCCTGCAAAATGCATAGTATAACGGATATCACACCAACACACAGCCTTAGAGCATGTTGGATACTCCAGCAGGTGGCCAAAAGCGGCGAGGATCTTCTCATCCCAGATGCCACAGAGCACCATCCCGGTGATAACAATACGGTATTAACAGTCTTTGAGACCTTCGCATCAAATAATAGGCGTAAGTGAACACTCCACAGCATTGCCGAAATCTGCCACGTAGCAACAATAAATCCATGGAGCGACACAGCTATTACCTTCAATGCCAGTGACGAACCTAAATTCCAAACAGCCCGAGCACCAGCTGCACTGGTCCTCAGTCCAATTGTGGACGGCTTTCGACTCACTAAAGTACTCATGGACGGCGGCAGTGGATTAAACCTCATCTACGAGGAAACTCTTCAAAAAATGGAAATAGACTGGAACCGCATTGAGCAAAGTAGCACAACCTTTAGAGGAATCATCCCCGGTCGGGAAGCACGTTGTGCTGGGAAAATCACACTAGATGTGGTATTCGGCACGCTGGAGAACTATAGGTCCAAAGAAATTACATTCCAAGTGGCCCCATTCAGTAGTGGATACCACGCCCTCTTGGTACGGGAGGCGTTCACGATCTTCCAAGCCACACCCCATTATGGGTACATGAAGCTCAAAATGCCCGGGCCCAACGGAATCATCACTCTCGTTAGTGATCCGGACACAGCACTCCGCGCCGAAAACAAAACAGCCGCATTAGCCCTCGAGGCATTATCCGAAGCCCTTTCGGCCGAGGAATTAACTGCGATACGCTCCACAGTGGACAGGGACGACGTGATACTTGACAAAAGATCCAAGTCCACCTCTTTTAAACCAGCGGATGAAATAGTCAAATTCCAAGTCCACCCAACGGACCCTACCAAGACAGCCTCCATCGGGGCACAGTTAAACCCCGCCGTGGACACCGCACTACGAGAGTTCCTGCGCGAGAATTGGGATATATTCACCTGGCACCCCTCAGACATGCCAGGAATCCCACGCAGGCTGGCCGAGCACAGCCTCAATATCCTAAAGGGATTCAAGCCGGTCAAGCAGGCTCTTCGGCGTTTCTCTGAACCTAAGAGATAGGCTATGGGAGAGGAACTAGCCAAATTATTGGAGGCCGGATTCATTAGAGAAATAAAACACCCGGACTAGCTAGCAAACCTGGTGATGGTACCAAAGAAGGACAAATCCTGGCGCCTATGTGTCGATTTCAAGGACCTCAACAAGGCTTGCCCAAAGGATCCCTTCCCCCTCCCCTGCATTGATCAAATTATCGATGCTACCGCAGGACACGAGTCATTGTGTTTCCTCGATGAATACTCCGGCTACCACCAAATTAAGATGGTGGAGTCCGACCAAGCCGCAACGGCATTTATCACACCATACGGCCCCTTCTGTTTTAACACAATGCCTTTTGGGCTCAAAAACACCGGCGCAACATATCAGCGCATGAGCCAGACATGTTTGGAGAAACAGATCGGCAAAACAGTAGAGGCATACGTAGATGATGTGGTCGTTAAAACCAAACATGTCGACTCTCTAATAGACGACTTGAGGCTCACATTCGACAACCTCCGAACATACGACATCAAGCTCAATCAGGAAAAATGCGTTTTTGGCGTACCAGCCGGAAAGCTTCTGGGCTTCATTGTCTCCAGTAGAGGAATTGAAGCTAATCCGGCCAAACTCCGAGCTCTCTCATAGTTGGCTATCCCAACGGACCTCAAACAAATCTAGAAACTAACTGGATGTGTGGCGGCTTTAAGCCGCTTTATCTCCCGCTTAGGGGAAAAGGCATTACCCCTTTATCGCCTCCTTCAGCGCACCGAACACTTCAAGTGGATGGACGCCGCCACAACCGGATTGGAAGAAATAAAAGCCATACTAGCAACCAACCCAATCCTGGCCGCACCAAACATTGGCAAACCTATGTTGTTGTACATTGTGGTAACTCATCAAGTTGTAAGCGCAGTGCTCATCGTCAAACGAGAAGCTGATGGACACAAATTCCCTCTTCAAAAGCCAGTATACTATGTATCCACTGTCCTCACTCCATGCAAATCACAGTACCCAAATTATCAAAAGATAGCCTATGCGGTATTCATGGCATCCCGGAAGCTGTGACACTACTTTCAAGAGTGTTCAATTATAGTAGCCTCGGAAGTGCCACTTAATGATATTATAAACAACCGCGACGCTACGGGCCGGATTGCCAAATGGGCCATTGAGCTCCTCCCATTCGACATAACATACAAACCTCGGCGAGTCATTAAATCGCAAGTATTGGCCGACTTTGTCGCCGAATGGACGGAAGCCGAACTCCCTAAAGAGTACGACGCATGCTCCAATTGGATCATGCACTTCGACGGCTCAAAAATGTTGGCCGGTCTGGGGGCTGGCGTCATCCTGACATCCCCAACCGGGGATACAGTTCAGTATGTACTGCAGATACTATATATAGACTCCAACAACGCAGCCGAATACGAAGCCCTGTTGCATGGTCTTCGGATGGCAATCTCCATGGGCATTCAACGCCTAGAGGTGCATGGGGATTCGAACCTCGCAATATCCCAAATAAATGGAGACTTCGATGCTAAGGATCTGAAGATGGCGGCCTATCGAAACGTCGTCCTAAAGATGTCAGCTCGGTTCGAGAGGCTCGAATTTCACCACGTGGCTCGGGAAAACAATCAGGCGGCGGATATCCTCGCCCCCATCGGCGCAAAACGCGACGCGGTCCCCCCCCCCAACATCTTTTTGGAGAGGTTGTTTAAGCCATCGGTGGTATGGGAAGGGGACACCGATAACAATAGTCTGGACCCGGCCAAAATGCCCGATACCGAACACTCTGACATAATCGGAGGCTCTGCCACCGAAATAACACCTTCAGCCCATGTAATAATGGTCGTCATCGCCCCGTGGACAGAACCATTCCTGGCCTACCTAACTAGGCAGGAACTTCCCAAGGACCAAAATGAGGCACGCTGCATAGTGCGACGATCTAAAGCCTACATGGTCCACGAGGGAGAGTTGTATAAGAAAAGCACTACCGGAGTCCTTCAAAGGTGCATCTCCGAAGAGGAAGGGCGGAAGATTTTGGCAGAAATTCACACCGGACTCAGCGGCCACCACGCCGCAGCCTGGGCCCTTGTAAGTAAGGCCTTCCATACAGGTTTTTATTGGCCGACAGCCCGGGCAGGCGCACAGGACTTGGTCCAACGCTGCGCCGGTTGCCAACCTTTTGCAAACCAAAGCCATATGCCACCCACTGCCCTCCAAACAATCCCCATTACATGGCCTTTCGCGGTGTGGGGGCTTGGCATGGGTGGACCCCTTAAAGGGGGAACCCATAAGAAAAAATACTTACTGGTCATGGTGGATAAATTCACCAAATGGATAGAAGCCAAACCTGTTAAAACAGCCGAATCCAGATCAGTGATAGACTTCATATACGGGGTTGTACACCATTATGGCATCCCCCACAGCATCATCACTGACAACGGCATGAACTTCACGGACGACGAGGTAAAACTCTGGTGTAGCAACATGGGCATCAAGCTCGATTATGCTTCCGTCTATCACCCACAAACCAACGGCCAAGTTGAGCGAGCAAATGGTCTAATCATGAGCGGCATTAAACCCAGATTAGTGCGGTCCTTAACGGAGTCTAACACGCACTGGGTAGAGGAGCTCGACTCCGTACTCTCAGGTCTGTGGACCACGCCAAATTGTAGTACCGGATATACACCCTTCTTTATGGTGTACGGCGCAGAGGCAGTTCTGCCCTGCGACAAAATTCATGACTCACCTCGAGTGCACATGTACGAAGAAAGAGAAGCCGAGCTCGATTGGCAGGATAGTCTGGACACCCTGGAGGAGGAGCGCGATGTGGCAAAAGCCAGTTCCGCATTCTATCAGCAACAGGCTCGCAGATACCAAAGCAGAGAAGTACGGGCCAAAACTTATAACGTTGGTGAGTTAGTTCTATGCCTGCCGGAGAAGAAAAAGACCAAGCTCGAGCCCAAATGGGAAGGTCCCTTCATTATCGACCAAGTTCTGACCGGTGGAGCGTACCGTCTACGGGATGCATCGAATAATCGACTTGAGCCAAACCCATGGAACGCAGCCAGGCTTCAAAGATTCTACGCCTAGCGCCGGACTCTATGTTCGTCTCCTTCCTCTGTCCATTTTTTGAATATATATTATCTGTCTTTTTTCTCTTTCTTTCTTTCATTCTTTCTCAAGGCCTTCAAGGGCCAACTTGTGCCTCACTTGCACACTATAGATGCGCTAACCGCGCTCATTTTACCTGGGGGCTTCTTACACAGAAGCTTAATTATCTATCTGGGCTTCATGCCCAGCACATGTGTTATTCTTCCGCATGTACCTTTTCTTCACCATTATATGCATCGATATGACTTAAGTTTTGGCCAAGATGGGTTGCCTGGCTCTTGTATTTATGCCCTACGTTCCCGTTAATTCGGCTAGGGCATAAGGGGAGCACCTCTGCGATTGTTACTATCGGGTCAGCCGGATGTGTACCTTAGAATGGGTGAAGCCGAAAGCTAGCGTTCTTAAGAGAATATTTGGTCAGTGAACAAAAGATGGTTTTTATTTTCCATATGTGCCCCCAGATGTTTTTTCCTGTGTTTCCTCTCGCAGTCCGGACATGCACTTTAGGGCATGCGTACCCAGGGAAAGGAACCCTTAACGGAACTATTATCCCTGGAAGATGTTTCTTACTACCCATGTAATAGAACATAACTAGTTGGGCACTTGTCTGTTCAAGCACTAATGACCCCTACACCTGGTCTCCACACATACCCCGGTTCTTATATAACTGAGCGGGTATTCGGATACACTCCGGACTATCGGGTCCCGAGGTTGAAGCGAAAAGGTCTGCCATGACAAATGATCTACAATCCGGCTAGAAGGCATTATACATGTCACTTTAATTACATAGTCATGTAGACTGACTAAATTCCTCTTCTATACCATCCAACAGGCGGTCTAGCCTACAATCCTATTGGGAATACTTTGCGGCTAATTCCACTTGCCCATACACTAAGCTAACGGGGATCTCTTTCCCATCGGGCCCCATAGGTCCGACCTCGGCCATGTGGTTCGGGTCAGTCTTGGTATACCGCGTCTTCACCATGGCCCAGGCTTCCCTGGCACCTTGACGGTAGGCCGATATCTTCCATAATCGGAAGCGCCGCCGTGCTCCCTTGAGCTTCTCCGCAAGCTCTGCAATGCCTTCTGGCAGGGAGACGGCTGGCCACAAGGCCTGGGAAACACCTTGCATCACATGCCGAACTTGTTCGTGCAGTTGTGATAGCTCGGATAGAAGATCACCCGCCGACCCGGGCATCTCCTCCGCGGGACAACCCGTCAGCATACCTGCAGACATAACTCTGTTAGCCGGCATCTCCGCCGACCCCTTTTTCAAGGGTTCGTTCAAGCACTTACTGAAAATATCGCGTCAAAGCCGCTTATTCTCCTTCTCGAAGTTCGCAAGCTGGGCTCGAACATCTTTCAGTTCCACGCTCAGCTTGGTATTGGCATCTTGGAGATTGCTTTTCTCCCACCTGACCTCAGTCAGCATGCGTTCACCAGCCTTTAGCTGTCGTATGGCATGCTGCTCCTCCGGATTCTCTCCGGATTCATCTGCAACATCTACTATTAGATCTGCAGCCATGCCGCACGCTATATGGTACCTATCATTCTTTGAAAGAAATGTTACCAGTTGGGGACTTTTTAGGTTCCTTCAATGCGGCAACAGCGGCCCGAAGTTGGGCCTTGCATTCCTCCAGCTCCTGTGACAGTCGACTATTCTTCTCTGTAAGAACCTGCACAATAAGATGATCCTTAAATCAGTTTTGCTAACTGTTTCAAGTCTCAGGGGCTACTGATACATATAATCATCAGATTTGCTTACCCGTACATCCTTTACATACTAGTCCGTGGCTCTGGCTAGACCATTTTGAGCGGCACGGAGGTACGCCTCTCCAGAATTGAAAGCATCAAATGCCTTTGGGGAGAAGCAAGCGTCATGGAGTACGGCCCGGCGACGCCTATGATTCATGGTGCTCTCCACTTCTGAATTTGTAGTCTGCATCCTCTGTAGGGGGAGTATCCGGCGTCCGCCCCATGTTGGCTTCTGCCTCTATGTCCGGTCCTGGAGCCCGACTCGTGGAAGCGTGATCGGCAGCCTCACCGGACATATTCCGGCGAGCGTTTTTTCTGTTAAAGAAACATGGACGTCATTACATTCCAAGAAAGACGACAACCACGGAGCGGGGTTTCTACCTCTGCGCCGGCGTCTCCGTCCTGACCGCCTTCCTTTTTGGCCTGCCCGGCCTCGGTGCCTCTTGTTGGCGAGTTGCTGCGGGTTCGGCATGGCGTCCCGAATGCCTTCCCTGTAAAAACACCATATGTAAATGGTAGGTGGAGTGTCTAAAAGGGGATCCAAGTTTTTGGAGTTGGGATTTTTGGTTTTTCTTACGTGCGATGCAGGAAGCAGTCCGGGATAGTCGGCCGTAATGGCCACCATGGCGTTATCACAACTTATTTGATAGAACTGCCAGTTTATCAGCTCCACGAATATATCCGGATCTTCTTCGAGTCCAGGGCCGAGGGCCCGGTCAGGGTCCTCTGGTTGAGGAGATGGGCTGCTGACCTCCCTTATGGCTTTTCGCAGTTCCTGCCACAAAATGGCAAGGTGAGTACATACGGCAAAGAATGCGGGAAGAATGGGAGTAAGGAGATATAACTCACCCAGCTTGGAGGGTTGTACATGGAGAGTCCATCCCGTGGTTTGATGCGGATGAACTCCTCTTCCTCTCCCTTGAACAATTCAGACAGAATTTTTGCTAAAGCGGCAGCGTTGTCAGGACCCTTACGCCTGCAATGGGTGGCGTCATCTTCCCCGTTAAAACACCACAAGGGGTGCCCTCGATATTGAAGTGGTTGGACTCCCTGCATTATGCATATTGACATAACCTCGATTACTGTCAATCCTGATTGAGCTAGCGCTTTAATCTGATTCATCAGATAAAGGACTTCTCCGTTGTCTTCCTCCTGGGGGCTCCCTGGGCGCCAACTTCGGTGTTTCTTTAGAGGAGCGTTGCTGAACTCAGGGAGACCCCGCTGAACAGGGTCTGGAAGGGGGGCGTCCTCCATATAAAACCATTCTGAAGGCCAGTCTTTGGACGTCTTCTTTGGAGTATCGGACAGGTATCCGGTTTCGGCGATGCGCCATATTTCGGCTCCGCCCAACTGATAAAGTGACCCCTTCTGTGTGCGAGGGACGAGGCAAAATAACCTTTTCCACAGCTCGGAATTAGCCTCGCAGCCCAGGAATAACTTGTAGAGGGCAACATAGCCGGTGATGTGAAAGGGAAGCAGTGGTAAAATTATGTAGTTGGAGGCCGTAGAACTCCAGGAGCCCGTGGAGGAACGGATGAATTGGGAATCCGAGTCCCCTCAATAAATAAGGAACAAGGCATACCCGCTCCCCCGTAGAGGGGCTGGGGAAGCTCTCCGCTTGCTCCCCGCCATTTTAGGTGGCGAGCCCGGCTTGGACAGGCACCATATACGCTGGAGGGAGAAATCCCTTAGTCTGCAGTTCGACTAATCGACTATGTGGGACTGAACACCTCTCCCAATCACCGGGCTTAGGGCTGAGGGGGCGTGAGGAGGAGCTGCGGAGGTCGGCCATGCTGGAGTGGATCTTTTCGAAGCGCGCTCCGATGGATTCTCGTTGGGAGAGGATGGTATGGATTGGATCTAAGAATCCCCGTCCCTTTAATAGACAATTTATTTATCTGGCTAGGGGGGCAAATGTAAAAATGCCCTGGCGCCTCGCATTCATTCGACGCGTGGAAGATAGCCCTTATTGGGCGCAGAAGCCAAGAGGTTCAACATTTATGGGACTGGACACTGCTTAACAAACGTTCGAAATTTGGAGAAGAACCCGCCTTGCAATGCCGAAGACAACACTGCACGCCGGACTCATCATCATTGAAGCCTGGTTCGGGGGCTACTGAGGGAGTACTGGATTAGGGGGTATCCGGACATCCGGATTATATCCTTTGGCTGGACTGTTGGACCATGAAGATACAAGATTGAAGACTTCGTCCCATGTCCGTATGGGACTCTACTTGGCGTGGAAGGCAAGCTAGGCAATACAGATAAGTATATCTCCTCCTCAGTAACCGACCTTGTGTAACCCTAGCCCCCTCCGGTGTCTATATAAACCGAAGGGTTTTAGTCCGTAGGACAACAGACAATCATACCATAGGCTAGCTTCTAGGGTTTAGCCTCTCCGATCTCGTGGTAGATCAACTCTTGTAATACCCATATTATCAAGTATAATCAAGCAGGACGTAGGGTTTTACCTCCATCAAGAGGGCCCGAACCTGGGTAAAACATCGTGTCCCCTGCCTCCTGTTACCATCCGCCTTAGACGCACAGTTCGGGACCCCCTACCCGAGATCCGCCGGTTTTGACACCGACACACCTCATCATTCCAGCGGCATACTTGGTTTGCCAAGTTGATGCCTTGTTCATTCTTTTCCTTCCAGAGTACCCATATGCATTGCATCTCATATCTTGCATTCCATGCCATGTCTTGCATCATGTTGCTTGTGCATTGCACCGTGATTGAGTTTTGTTCCATTGCTTGTGTTCTTGCTTTGGGTAGAGCCGGGAGATGAGTACGTGAATGAGGAACCTGTTGAGTACGCTAACGAGGAGCAAGCTTTCGACAACTCTGAGAACATTGCAGGCAAGATGACCATACCCTCGATATCACTTATATCTTTGCTTGCTAGTTGTTCGTTCTATGCTATGCCATGCTACCTACCACTTGTTATAACATGCCTCCCATATTGCCATGTCAAGCCTCTAACCCACCTTCCTAGCAAACCGTTGTTTGGCTAAGTTACCGCTTTTGCTCAGCCCCTCTTATAGCATTGCTAGTTGCAGGTGCCTTGCAGGTTGTTCCATGTTGGAACATGTTTATGTTGGGTATCACTTTATCTCTTATTTCATTAAGGCATCTATATACTTGGTAAAGGGTGGAAGGCTCGGCCTTATGCCTGGTGTTTTGTTCCACTCTTGCCTCCCTAGTTTCTGTCATACCGGTGTTATGTTCCTTAATTTTGTGTTCCTTACGTGGCTGAGGTTATGGGACCCCCTTGACAGTTCTATTTGAATAAAACTCCTCCAGCAAGGCCCAACCTTAGTTTTACATTTGCCAACCTAAGCCTTTTCCCTTGGGTTCTGCAGACCTGAGGGTCGTCTTTATTTTAAAACCCCAGGCCAGTGCTCCTTTGAGTGTTGGTCCGAACCGGGCAACCTACGGGGCCACCTCGGGGAAACTTGAGGGTTGGTTTTACTCGTAGCTTGACCTATCCGGTGTGCCCTGACAACGAGATATGTGCAGCTCCTATCGGGATTTGTCGGCACAGTCGGGCGGCTTTGCTGGTCTTGTTTTACCTTTGTCGAAATGTCTTGTAACCGGGATTCCGAGACTGATCGGGTCTTTCTGGGAAAAGGAATAACCTTCGTTGATCATGAGATCTTGTGATGGGCTAAGTTGGGACACTTCTACAGGGTATAAACTTTCGAGAGCCGTGCCCATGATTATGTGGCAGATGGGAATTTGTTAATATCTGGTTGTAGAGAACTAGACACTTAACTTAATTAAAGTGAATCAACCGCGTGTGTAGCCGTGATGGTCTCTTTTCGGCGGAGTCCGGGAAGTGAACACGGTTTTGGCTTATGTATGAATGTCAGTAGTTTCAGGATCACTTCTTGATCGCTTCTAGCTTCACGACCATTCCGTAGCTTCTCATCTTACTCTTATTTGTGTATGCTAGCCACCTTATTTGCTTAGCGCTTGCTGCAGCTCCATCTCATTACCTTATCCTACCCATAAGCTCAGATAGTCTTGATCTCGCGGGTGTGAGATTGTTGAGTCCTCGTGACTCGCGGATACTTCCAAACAGTTGCAGGTGTCGATGATACCAGTGCAGGTGATTTTACCGACCTCAAGTGCGAGTTCGACGAGGACCTTGGTTGTTACTACGTTTCGTTTCCTGATGATGAGTGGTGGAGCCCAGTTGGGACGATCGGGGATCTAGCATTTGGGGTTATCTTCCTTTTATTCATATTTGACCGTAGTCGGTCTATGAGTGTATTTTGGATGATGTATGAATTATTTAAGTATTGTGTGAAGTGGCGATTGTAAGCCAACTCTATTTATCCCTGTCTTGTTCATTACATGGGATGTTTGTGAAGATGACCCTTCTTGCGACAAAACCACTATGTGGTTATGCCTCTAAGTTGTGCCTCGACACATGGGAGCTATAGCCACATCGTGGGTGTCGGTGTCAAAACCAGCGGATCTCGGGTAGGGGGTCCCGAACTGTGTGTCTAGGCCGGATGGTAACAGGAGGCAGGGGACACGAAGTTTTACCCAGGTTCGGGCCCTCTTGATGGAGGTAAAACCCTACGTCCTGCTTGATTAATATTGATGATATGGGTAGTACAAGAGTAGATCTACCACGAGATGGGAGAGGCTAAACCCTAGAAGCTAGCCTATGGTATGATTGTATGTTGTGGTTGTTTTCCTACGGACTAAAACCCTTCGGTTTATATAGACACCGGAGAGGGTTAGTGTAACGCCCAAGACCGATGTGCCAGTTGTCCTCCAGTTATTCACCGTCGTTGCCATGTCATTTGCTTGCATGTTGCGTCTTATCATGTCATCATGTGCATTGCATCATCATGTTTTCAAAACTTGCATCCGTCCCGGCCTCCTCGTTCTCTCCGTTGTCTGTTCTGAGCCCAGACACACTTGCACGCGCCCGCGGCATGTCCGAAATATTATTTTATAAGTGGCCGGAAAATGTTCTCGGAATGGGATGAGAGTTGACGTGTGGTCTTATTATAGTGTAGATAGACCGCCTGTCAAGTTCCGTTGCATTCGGAGTTCGTTTGATAGCCCAACGGATAACTATAGCGACATTATAGTCGGTCTAACGTCGGATGTTTTCGGTCTCCGGAAACTGTCGACAGGTCTCTCTCTCTTCTCTTCTCTCAGCCCAAAGCTTCTGCACAGTCTGCTGACAACCGCCAGACCCCGAAACCCTCTCTGCATAGTGCTTCGAATCCCTCACGCGCGCGTCCGGAACTTCCCCGGACCCGACCCGGGCAGTCGTCGCCGTTGGGTCCGGATCATCCCCAAACATCTACAAAACGTCTCCGTTTTGTTAATTGGACTTCCTAACCAATTAATTCTCGACCGCTTGATTACGATCGGATGGACCGAATACCCCCCTTACCCTATTTCCCCTACCTATATAAACAACCTAACCCTAAAATCTCGGACGGCTGTCCCATCCATCCCCTCACTCGCCGCCGCCGCTCATTCCAAATCCTCCTCGATTTCCTCAGCCACCCAACCAGCCTCCACCTTCCCGATCCACTCCACCCGAGCCAACCCACAGTACCACCTACCTTGCTCGATCTGTGCGCTTGCCCAACCGGCGCTGCAGCTCTCCACCTACTCGATCCAAGGAAAGGAGATCCTCTCCCGAAGCCCCTGTCTCTTTTCTCGCCTGTCCCTAACCTCTCTCTCATGCCCCATTGCCTCTTCCTCTCTGTACCAAGAACATCCATGGTGGCTACAGCTCCCTCGCCGCCGTTTGCACCAGGTCCAACCGGGAGACGGATGGATCCATCCTCCCGCGTCCACCCCGCGTCTCGTTCGTCCCAGAGCACTCCTGCTACGCCAAGTCCACAAGCTCCATCGCTGCAGGGAGCGAGGAGCACTCCGCCCCGATTGCATGGACCCCGGCTGGATCGACGCAGTCTGCCGCCTTCTTGCTTCACTAGCTCAGGCACGAGCGCCCCGACTTCCTCCTCGTCGCGCGGATCCAGGAGGAGCCCTCGCCAGCACCGCCGCTCCTCTGCGCCCTCGCTGCACCAAGCCGCCATGTACGCCGATGCCTGGAGCTCCAAGTCCCATGGCGCCGCCTTGCCTCTGCCTCATGTTCCTCTGCATCCTGCGATGTGGGGATGAGCCACGCGCCCCTGCCTCCTTCCCCGCGCCCAAATTCGCTACCCTCGCCGGTTTGGCGCCTGAGCCAGCCTCCTCTGCATCCGCGTCGCTGCCCAAGCCGCCTGCGTCCTCTGCTTCGAGGACGAACATGCGCCTCACATGCACCCATTGACCGTGCCACCCCATCTGCTCGTTCGATCTAGCCTGCCCTTCGCCCGCTCCTCCGGCCCAGCTCCCGCTATGAGCCTGCCAGCTTTCACGGGCCTTGGGCCATGCGAGGCCCAGCTCCGCGCCAGCGCCCGCGTGGGCCACGACCAGATGAGGCCGTCCGCTGCTCCCTTCTCTGCCCAACCGGGCCAAGCCCAATGTGAGCGCTCAGTTTCGGCCCGTCTCTATTTTTTCCCGGATCTACAATTTGTCCATTTACCCAGCAAATTACTGTTTTACAGAAAAGTCCCTGCTGTTCATGCATATAATAACATAATAACCATGCGTCATATTAAAATAATTTATATATGAAACTTGCTTAAAATTATGTGTATATTAATAATATGCCACTTTATTGCCATGTTAAAATGTTTAAAATGATGTTTGCATTATTTTGCTCCTATGCCATGTTAAAATGTTTTAATTCATAACTAATTAACCGTAGCCCTGTTTTTAACAAACTTTATATGTAAATGGGGTAGAATTTTGCCTAGTTTAACATGGTGGCATCATCTTGCATGTTCAACAACTCTAAAATAATGTTTAGGGCAGAACAGTACCAAACCTAATATATGCATATGAGGAGTTCCCGGAATTGTTGTTCGTTGCTTCCGGCCTCATTTAAACTTCACTAGATAGGTAGTTTTACTTTGCTTCACCCTTTTGTCATGCTAACAACATTTAATATTGTTGGGTACATAAACAAGATCGAACTAAATAATTGTTGTGGTGTTTCGTCATTATGCAACGGAGTTGCATAATGGAGCTCCACTTAATTTGTAGGATTGTTTGTGCACTTTGCCATGCCATGCCTCATTAAACCGGACATGCATCATACTTGGTTGTGCATCATGCCATGTTGATGTGTTGGTTGTTTACTATGTTGTTTGCTTCTTTCCGGTGTGCTTCTTCGGGTTGTTTCCGGTAACGTCGTGTTGTGAGGATCCGTTCGACTACGCCCGTTTGTCTTCTTCATGGACTCGTTCTTCTTCCTTGTGGGTTTTCAGGCAAGATGATCATACCCTCGAAATCACTTCTATCTTTGCTTGCTAGATGCTCGCTCTTTTGCTATACATATGATGCGATACCTACCACTTGCTTATCATGCCTCCCATATTGTTGAACCAAGCCTCTAACCCACCTTGTCCTAGCAAACCATTGTTTGGCTATGTTACCACTTTGCTCAGCCCCTCTTATAGCGTTGTTAGTTGCAGGTGAAGATTGAAGTTTGTTCCTTGTTGGAACATGGAGATGTTGTTCCTTGTTGGAACATGTTTACTTGTTGGGATATCACAATATATCTTATTTAATTAATGCATCTATATACTTGGTAAAGGGTGGAAGGCTCGGCCTTATGCCTGGTGTTTTGTTCCACTCTTGCCGCCCTAGTTTCCGTCATATTGGTGTTATGTTCCCGGATTTTGCGTTCCTTACGCGGTTGGGCTATAATGGGAACCCCTTGACAGTTCGCTTTGAATAAAACTCCTCCAGCAATGCCCAACCTTGGTTTTACCATTTGCACTAACAACCTACCACCTTCCCTTGGGTTCTGCAGACTCAAGGGTCATCTTTATTCTAACCCCCCCCCCCAGACCAGTGCTCCTCTGAGTGTTGGTCCGACCGAGCAGACTGCGGGGCCACCTCGGGGCAACTTGAGGTTTGGTTTTACTCGTAGGATGTCTCATCTGAGTGTGCCCTGAGAACAAGATATGTGCAGCTCCTATCGGGATTTTTCGGCACATTCGGGCGGTGTTGCTGGACTTGTTTTAACTTGTCGAAGTGTCTTGTAGAACCGGGATACCGAGTCTGATCGGAATGTCTCGGGAGAAGGTATATCCTTCGTTGACCGTGAGAGCTTGTCATGGGCTAAGTTGGGACACCCCTGCAGGGATTTGAACTTTCGAAAGCCGTGCCCGCGGTTATGGGCAGATGGGAATTTGTTAATGTCCGGTTGTAGAAAACCTGAAGTTGACCTTAATTAAAATATATCAACTGCGTGTGTTACCGTGATGGTCTCTTTCCGGCGGAGTCCGGGAAGTGAACACGGTGTTGGAGTTATGCTTGACGTAGGTTGTTCTAGGATCACTTCTTGATGATACTTTTATCGACCGTGCTTTGCCTTCTCTTCTCGCTCTCATTTGCGTATGTTAGCCGCCATATATGCTAGTCGCTTGCTGCAGCTCCACCTCATACCTTTACCTTACCCATAAGCTTAAATAGTCTTGATCGCGAGGGTGCGAGATTGCTGAGTCCCCGTGGCTCACAGATACTTCCAAAACCAGTTTGCAGGTGCCGATGTTACCGTGCAGATGACGCAACCAAGCTCAGGAGGAGCTCGATGAAGATCTTGTCCTTTGTGTTGTTTCGTTCTAGTTGATCAGTAGTGGAGCCCAGTTGGGGTCGATCGGGGACCTTGTCGCATTTTGGGTTCTTCTTTTATTTTGGTTCTGTAGTCGGACCTTGAGTGTATTTGGATGATGTAATTCTTTATTCATGTATTTGTGTGAAGTGGCAATTGTAAGCCAACTATGTATCTCTTTCCCTTATGTATTACATGGGTTGTGTGAAGATTACCTCACTTGCGACATTGCTTTCAATGCGGTTATGCCTCTAAGTCGTGCTTCGACACGTGGGAGATATAGCCGCATCGAGGGCGTGACAAGTTGGTATCAGAGTCTTCCCCGACCTTAGGAGCCCCATTGCTTGATCGAATTAGCGGACGAATTGAGTCTAGAAAAATGTTTTGAGTCATTTAGGAATTATATATCGGAGAGCTTAGGAATTCTTTTTACTCCCCAGTCTCCTCATCGCTCTGGTAAGGCATCGTGACGTAGAGTTTTGACTATTCTCTTCTCAAATTTCACTAAAAAAATTTAGGATCACGCGGGTATCTTGGAATCGTTCCGATGGTTTTATGATGAGAACATTGTCTTGGTGCCTCCTGTCAAGGGTTTTGTGGAAGTGTCCCGGGGAGTTGAGCTCTGAGGTGTTGTCGTCATAATTTTATCATTGCAGTTCTGGAATACCTGAGTTTAGTACGCCGACATTGAAAATCTCTTTTATGCAGTTTGTTGGTGAGATAACCTCGACGCCACCCAGTACTGGGGCGGGAGTTTGGGAGTATTGTCATAACTCGTATAACGGATGCTTTTCGAAGGTTGAGGTAGATGATTTCCGAAGGTTTCTTGGTTATGTGTTGAAGGATGGATACAACTGGATGTAGGATTTGTTAGTTTTGGGTGAGATATTATACTTCCCCTGTATCCCCAACACCTGATTGCATAACCGGAAAGTTTCGGGAGTTTCATAGGTGGGAATTGAAGTAGCTTTTAGGATATCTTTCCGACAGATGTATGATATGAAATTGGGGTTCGACGTCTAGTGGTCCGCCTATTCACGGTTGGTTTTACAGTGGTCTCGTTGTGTCTTAAAGAGTCCTTGGCTATGCCGACTCGGGGACGCTTTGTATGTCATGTGCACTGCCTTGTACATGATGGTGCTGTACGATCGAGCCTGTGTAGGCCCCACCACGAAAACTTTGGACGAAATCTCTATCATATGTTTGTTCTGGCTTATTCTGCAAGCCAACCCTTTGTTTTTGTTTTGAGTTGTGGTAACCGAGTTGCTTCAGAGACGAATGTTGATTCCATACCTTCTCTAAGCGGTGTTCTCATATTCCGATGTGAATACTAATCCTTCTTGATCATCAAGATTGTCTAATCAATCCTTTTCACCGGTGTGCTTCTCTCCAAGTGGATCCGGTCATTGCAACATCCGCAAGATCAAGTATCAGTTCTTCTCAATGGTGTTTGCTTCATCCGTTCCTAGTTGTCTTTGTTTTCCCACCCACCCACCCTTTTTCTTCAAGGACCCAGATTTTTTAATCACTATCCATCTTATTGATGCGAGGCCTCTTCATTCCTTTTCCTTCTATGCTCTTACCCGGTGGTTTCCATGAAGATGTTCTATTAGTTCGTCATTCTCCGTTCTCTTTGTTCTCCGGTGGAACCAATTCAAGCTTTGTTGATCTCATATTCCTTTTTCCTCGTTTCAAATACATTCTCATACCAGTGCACCTCATAATAATTCACTTCTCGCTATTCATTTGTTTGGGAGTGCTGAAGATATCTCAGAAGGCTCGTTTTTCCATTCAAGTTCCTTTCAAACATATTTCGAGGATGTTATCTCATTCTAGCCATTTATTTCAACCGGCGCAATCTATCTTCTAAATCATTCAACGGTGTTTCTTTTGAGTGGGCCCTAACCCACAGGTCTTTTCCCAGGATCTTACCTGACTCTTCTTATTTTCCCGGAGCTATCCAAATTTCTTTTCGAAGTGTGACGTAAGAATGAATTTTCATCAGTCAGAGGGTTTCTCCAAGATCTTTCAAATTCTTTTCATCGTTGGCTCAATCTTTTCCATTCTTCATTCCGGAGTGCCTCAACAATTCTTGGTAGTGTTTCTCGTCGTAATTCTCAGATTATGAAGACCGAAGAAGAATTTTCTCTCAATCTTGCTCCATTCTCTTCAAGATTCGTGGTTCTAGTTCAAGGCCATCCTCTCATAATTGTTTTCGATTGTCAGAATTCTTTTCACCCATCCGGAGTAATTCAGAGTATTTTTTAGTTGGATTCTCCGGAGCCATCATCTCATAATTATTCATTCCCAGCTTTTAGTTATCGTTCTCCTAATCTTACCGGTGCATCGATCAACTATCCTCTAATCAGTTCTTGATCTCTTCGTTCTCATGTATCTAAATCCTCTCAAGCATCTTCGTTCATTTGCTAAATTCTTCGCGGTGTCTACCTTATCTTTTCTTTGTTCATTTTTAATTCTTACGGTGGTTCGTTCAAGATTTCTCTTCCTTTGTTATTGTATCAATCCATTCGTTGGTTCAAATACTACCGGGGGTCCATTAAGTTTGTGCTATATCTATCTTAATCATTTCCATGAGAATAAGTAGTGTGCCAAATCCATTGTTTGTCATCAATTTAATTGGTGAAGGATAAGCATAATGTAATTCTTATTCTTGTTTCATCCATATGTTAATTTTTTCTTCCGGAGTTTGCTCATGATGATTAAATTCTTGGTTTCAAGTGCTCATCTTTATTTTTCCGGAGATCCAAGCTCTCGCAATTATATCACCAAAAAGCTTCATCTAAATCATTGCAAGTCTTCACCTTATGTTTCCAACTTCTCTTTCATTTCTTTTGATCTTTCCTTTGTTTACCGAAGTTCTCATGGAGGTTCTACATGATGGTTCATCAAGGATTTAATTCCTTCTCGAAATGTTCACTGAGATTCTTTTCAAAGGAGCACAAGCTTTCTTCATCTTGCAATCTGGAGTGCAATTCTTTCTTCTGTATCATTGGAGGTGGTATTATGTCATTCTTGATAATTTGAGTTCATGTTTTCATGATTCACAAGTTATCAAGTATGAGATATTTTAAATCCATCAACCTCTTCGTTGGAATTATCTTGGGTTATATTTCACCAAAAGCCTTCCCTGAGGATTGTTGCTATCCATGGTGCTTATAAAGGACCCAAGTTCTTCTTTATCCTCCTGGTGAAATACTTTCTCGTCTCCTTGTTCATTCCAATCCAATTCTTCTTCCAGTGAGTGGCAGGTTGTCACCTCATAATTTTGAGATGTATTCCATAAGACCATATCAAGATTATTCCTTTCGTTGTTGGTTTTCCAACAACTCCGTTCTAACATTTGTTGTAAGCGTGCTCCCTCGAGATCTTGTTTCCCTTCGTTCATCCCATTCCATTCTTACTTTTGTTCCGGAAGCATTGTGTTGCTGCTCTCTTCAAACCTTGTTCTTGTCCTTGTCATGCTTATCCTTTAAACCGGAGTGTTGTGCCCCTTTGCTCAAGATCTTTCATTTTATCAAGTCTTTCATCTCTTTTCAACCGAAGTGCTGTCCGAATTTGTAATTCCTTGTTCCTCTTCCCTATCGGAGTGCTTTCAACTGTGTTCTTCTTCGTTGCATTCTTTATTTATATGGTTTAATCTTCGCAAGGTTCGTGGTTTCACTCATTTGTCAAATAAGCAACTTAGTCTTACCTCTCCTCTTTCTCTTCCTTTGTCCCTCCGGTGCCATTCTAGATCTCGGGACGAGATCCTCTCGTAGTGGTGGAGTGTTGTAACGCCCGAGACCGATGTGCCAGTTGTCCTCCAGTTATTCGCCATCGTTGCCATGCCATTTGCTTGCGTGTTGCATCTTATCATGTCATCATGTGCATTGCATCATCATGTTTTCAAAACTTGCATCCGTCCCGGCCTCCTCGTTCTCTCTGTTGTCTGTTCTGAGCCCAGACGCACGCGTCCGCGGCATGTCCAAAATATTATTTTATAAGTGGCCGGAAAATGTTCTCGGAATGGGATGAGAGTTGACGTGTGGTCTTATTATAGTGTAGATAGACCGCCTGTCAAGTTCCACCGCATTCGGAGTTTGTTTGATAGCCCAACGGATAACTATAGCGACATTATAGTCGGTCTAACGTCGGATGTTTTCGGTCTCCGGAAACTGTCGCCGGGTCTCTCTCTCTCTTCTCTTCTCTCAGCCCAAAGCTTCTGCATAGTCTGCTGACAACCGCCAGACCCCGAAACCCTCTCTACACAGTGCTTCGAATCCCTCACGCGCGCGTCCGGAACTTCCCCGGACCCGACCCGGGCAGTCGTCGCCGTTGGGTCCGGATCATCCCCAAACATCTACAAAACGTCTCCGTTTTGTTAATTGGACTTCCTAACCAATTAATTCTCGACCGCTTGATTACGATCGGACGGACCGAATACCCCCCTTACCCTATTTCCCCTACCTATATAAACAACCTAACCCTAAAATCTCGGACGGCTGTCCCATCCATCCCCTCACTCGCCGCCGCCGCTCATTCCAAATCCTCCTCGATTTCCTCAGCCACCCAACCAGCCTCCACCTTCCCGATCCACTCCACCCGAGCCAACCCGCAGTACCACCTACCTTGCTCGATCTGTGCGCTTGCCCAACCGGTGCTGCAGCTCTCCACCTGCTCGATCCAAGGAAAGGAGATCCTCTCCCGAAGCCCCTGTCTCTTTTCTCGCCCGTCCCTAACCTCTCTCTCATGCCCTGTTGCCTCTTCCTCTCTGTACCAGGAACATCCATGGTGGTTGCAGCTCCCTCGCCGCCATTTGCACCAGGTCCAACCGGGAGACGGACGGATCCATCCTCCCACGTTCACCCCGCGTCTCGTTCGTCCCAGAGCACTCCTGCTACGCCAAGTCCACAAGCTCCATCACTGCAGGGAACGAGGAGCACTCCGCCCCGATTGCATGGACCCGGCCGGATCGACGCAGTATGCCGCCGTCCTGCTTCGCTAGCTCGGGCACGAGCGCCCCGTCTTCCTCCTCGTTGCACGGATCCAGGAGGAGCCCCCGCCAGCACCGCCGCTCCTCTGCGCCCTCGCTGCACCAAGCCGCCATGTACGCCGATGCATGGAGCTCCAAGTCCCATGGCGCCGCCTCGCCTTTGCCTCCTGTTCCTCTGCATCCAGCGATGTGGGGATGAGCCACGCGCCCCTGCCTCCTTCCCCGCGCCCGAATCAGCTACCCTCACCGGTCTGGCGCCTGAGCCAGCCTCCTCTGCATCCGCGTCACTGCCCAAGCCGCCTGCGTCCTCTGCTTTGGGGACGAACATGCGCCTCGCCTGCACCCGTTGACCGTGCCACCCCATCTGCTCGTTCGATCTAGCCTGCCCTTCGCCCGCTCCTCCGGCCCAGCTCCCGCTATGAGCCTGCCAGCTTTCACGGGCCTTGGGCCATGCGAGGCCCAGCTCCGCGCCAGCGCCCGCGTGGGCCACGACCAGATGAGGCCGTCCGCTGCTCCCTTCTCTGCCCAACCGGGCCAAGCCCAAAGTGAGCGCTCAGTTTCGGCCTGTCTCTGTTTTTTCCCGAATCTATGGTTTGTCCATTTACCTAGTGAATTACTGTTTTACAGAAAAGTCCCTGCTGTTCATGCATATAATAACTTAATAACCGTGCGTCATATTAAAATAATTTATATATGAAACTTGCTTAAAATTATGTGTAGATTAATAATATGCCACTTTCTTTCCATGTTAAAATGTTTAAAATGATGTTTGCATTATTTTGCTCATGTGCCATGTTAAAATGTTTTAATTAATAACTAATTAACCGTAGCCCCGTTTTTAACAAACTTTATATGTAAATGGGGTAGAATTTTGCCTAGTTTAACATGGTGGCATCATCTTGCATGTTTAACAACTCTAAAATAATGTTTAGGGCAGAACAGTACCAAACCTAATATATGCATATGAGGAGTTTCCGGAATTGTTGTTCGTTGCTTCCGGCCTCATTTAAACTTGACTAGATAGGTAGTTTTACTTTGCTTCACCGTTTTGTCATGCTAACAACATTTAATATTGTTGGGTACATAAACAAGATCAAACTAAATAATTGTTGTGGTGTTTCATCATTATGCAACGGAGTTGCATAATGGACCTCCACTTAATTTGTAGGATTGTTTGTGCACTTTGCCATGCCATGCCTCATTAAACCGGACATGCATCATACTTGGTTGTGCATCATGCCATGTTGATGTGTTGGTTGTTTACTATGTTGTTTGCTTCTTTCCGGTGTGCTTCTTCGGGTTGTTTCCGGTAACGTCGTGTTGTGAGGATCCGTTCGACTATGCCCGTTTGTCTTCTTCATGGACTCGTTCTTCTTCCTTGCGGGTTTTCAGGCAAGATGATCATACCCTCGAAATCACTTCTATCTTTGCTTGCTAGATGCTCGCTCTTTTGCTATGCCTATGCTGTGATACCTACCACTTGCTTATCATGCCTCCCATATTGTTGAACCAAGCCTCTAACCCACCTTGTCCTAGCAAACCGTTGTTTGGCTATGTTACCGCTTTGCTCAGCCCCTCTTATAGCATTGTTAGTTGCAGGTGAAGATTGAAGTTTGTTCCTTGTTGGAACATGGAGATGTTGTTCCTTGTTGGAACATGTTTACTTGTTGGGATATCACAATATATCTTATTTAATTAATGCATCTATATACTTGGTAAAGGGTGGAAGGCTCGGCCTTATGCCTGGTGTTTTGTTCCACTCTTGCCGCCCTAGTTTCCGTCATATCGGTGTTATGTTCCCGGATTTTGCGTTCCTTACGCGGTTGGGCTATAATGGGAACCCCTTGACAGTTCGCTTTGAATAAAACTCCTCCAGCAATGCCCAACCTTGGTTTTACCATTTGCACTAACAACCTACCACCTTCCCTTGGGTTCTGCAGACTCAAGGGTCATCTTTATTCTAACCGCCCTGGGCCAGTGCTCCTCTAAGTGTTGGTCCGACCGAGCAGACTGCGGGGCCACCCTGGGGCAAGTTGAGGTTTGGTTTTACTCGTAGGATGTCTCATCTGAGTGTGCCCTGAGAACGAGATATGTGCAGCTCCTATCGGTATTTGTCGGCACATTCGGGCGGTGTTGCTGGATTTGTTTTAACTTGTCAAAGTGTCTTGTAGAACCGGGATACCGAGTCTGATTGGAATGTCTCGGGAGAAGGTATATCCTTCGTTGACCGTGAGAGCTTGTCATGGGCTAAGTTGGGACACCCCTGCAGGGATTTGAACTTTCGAAAGCCGTGCCCGCGGTTATGGGCAGATGGGAATTTGTTAATGTCCGGTTGTAGAAAACCTGAAGTTGACCTTAATTAAAATATATCAACCCCATGTGTTACCGTGATGGTCTCTTTCCGGTGGAGTCCGGGAAGTGAACACGGTGTTGGAGTTATGCTTGACGTAGGTTGTTCTAGGATCACTTCTTGATCATACTTTTATCGACCGTGCTTTGCCTTCTCTTCTTGCTCTCATTTGCGTATGTTAGCTGCCATATATGCTAGCCGCTTGCTGCAGCTCCACCTCATACCTTTACCTTACCCATAAGCTTAAATAGTCTTGATCGCGAGGGTGCAAGATTGCTGAGTCCCCGTGGCTCATAGATACTTCCAAAACCAGTTTGCAGGTGCCGATGTTACCGTGCAGATGACGCAACCAAGCTCAGGAGGAGCTCGATGAAGATCTTGTCCTTTGTGTTGTTTCGTTCTAGTTGATCAGTAGTGGAGCCCAGTTGGGGTCGATCGGGGACCTTGTCGCATTTGGGGTTCTTCTTTTATTTTGGTTCTGTAGTCGGACCTTGAGTGTATTTGGATGATGTAATGCTTTATTCATGTATTTGTGTGAAGTGGCGATTGTAAGCCAACTATGTATCTCTTTCCCTTATGTATTACATGGGTTGTGTGAAGATTACCTCACTTGCGACACTGCTTTCAATGCGATTACGCCTCTAAGTCATACTTCAACACGTGGGAGATATAGCCGCATCGAGGGTGTGACAGTTAGGGTTACACAAGGTCGGTTACAAAAGAGGAGATATCCATATACATATTGCCTAGCTTGCCTTCCACGTCAAGTAGAGTCCCATCCAGACATGAGATGAAGTCTTCAATCTTGTATCTTCATAGTCTAACATTCCGTCCAATGGAGATAGTCCGGCTGTCCGGAGACCCCCTAATCCAGGACTCCCTCAGTAGCCCCCGAACTAGGCTTCAATGACGACGAGTCCGGCGCGCAGTATTGTCTTCGGCATTGCAAGGCGGGTTCCTCTCCAAATTCTGTGTACCTGTCGAAATAATGTTCGGTTTCTTGTGAATGTTTGTACTCCTCGGCTTCCTCGCCCAATAATGGCCACCTTCCACGTGTCGAGCGAATGCGAAGAGCCAGGGTGTTTTCATATTTACCCCCCTAGCTGTGTGAATGAGCTGCCTATTTAAAAAGACGAGGATTCAGATCCAAATCATGCCATCCCCCCTTGGCGAGCCTTCATTGGAGCGCAACCGACAGAGATCCATTCCATCATGGCCGGTCGACACAGCTCCTCCTCTCGCACCCCTAGCTCCAAGCCGAGATATTGGGAGAGATGTTCCATCCTGCACAGCAAATTGGTGATGCTCCAATCCAAGGGATTTCTTCCCCCAGCATACCTGGTCCCGGTTTGAGCCGGGCTTGCCACCTACAATGGCGGAGAGCAAGTGGAGAGCCGTCCCAACCCATCCAAGGGGGAGTGAGTATGCCTTGTCCCTTATTTGGTAAGAGGGCTCGGATTCCCAATTCATCCGTTTCTCCGGGGGCTTCTGGAGTTCTACGGCCTCTAGTTGCACAACCTTACGCCTGCCTCCCTGCTGCATATCATGGGATTCGTAGCCCTTTGCGAGTTGTTTTTGGGCTGTGAGGCTCATTTCGCTCTGTGGAAGAAGTTGTTCTGCCTTTTGCCCCGTTCTAAGAAGGGATCAATATATCAAGTGGGCGGAGCCGAAGTGTGGCGTATTGTCGGGACCGGGTACCTGTCCAGAACCCCAAAGAAGACGTCCGAAGACTGGCCTTCAGAATGGTTTTATATAGAAGATGTCCCCCTCCCGGACCCTATTCGGATCGGCCTTCCGGAGTTCGACAACGCCCCTTTGAAGAAGCGCCACAGCTGGCGTCCATGGAGCTCCCTGGAGGAAGATGACAGGGACATTCTTTACCTGATGAGCCAGATAAGTTTTTTAGCTCAATCCAGATTGACCATGATCGAGGTCATGGCCACATGCATCATGCGGGGGGTGCAGCCGCTTCAGTATAGAGGCCACCCCACGTGGGATTTCAACGGGGAGGATGACGCCACCCGCCACGGCCGCAAAGGGCCGGGATCAGCTGCCGATCTAATAAAGATCTTATCCACTTTGTACAAGGGAGAAGAGGAGGAATTCCTTCGTGTCAACCCGCAGCGCGGATTTTCTTTATACAATCCTTCGGGCTGGGTAAGAGGAGACTTTTTATTGCCCATCCATTTCGTATTCCCGTAGTTAAGTATTTATTCTAGCGATTTTATTGCAGGAGCTGCGCCAGGTAGTAAAGGAGATAAACATCCATCCTCCGCAACCCGAGGACCCCGGACGGTCCCTTGACCCGGCCTCCCAGGAGGATCCGGACATATGTGTGGAGCTGATCGACGGGGTATTTTACCAATGGAGTAATGACAACGCCTTGGTGTCCATTATGGCTGATTACCCTGGGCTAGTTCCAGCCTCATAGGTGACTGAGACCGAAGTCCCAGCACGTAAAAAGGGATCCGTCCTTGCGCTTTTTGATTGCCGTATAACAGCCGTGTTTTGTAGGGGAGGTCCTCGGGGCAGAAGGTCGAGCCTGTGGCAACTAGCCAACAAGGGGCCGTAAGGCCAGGTGAAAGTGCGTTATATCGACTAGAGGGGGGGTGAATAGGCGATTTTTATGAAAGTCTTCAAAACGTGGAAGTTATGAAGACAAACAGTAGAGATATGCCTATTACTATGCAGCGGAAGTTAGACTACACTAGGCAAGCCATGGTCAAGTATCAACAGAGTGAAAGCACGGTGAAAAATAGTTGCAGTGTAATTAGGATCAGGTAGGAAGATACTATGAAGCCAAACAGATCATACACTCATGTTGTGAAGACAAAAGATAGAACAGACACGCAAAGACTTCACAATGAGGGATCAGTAAGTAAAAGGAAGTGAAGATGAAACCAGTGACTCGTTGAAGACAATGATGTGTTGGACCAGTTCCAGTTGCTGTGACAACTGTACGTCTGGTTGGAGCGGCTAGGTATTTAAACCTTAGGACACACAGTCCCGGACACCCAGTCCTGAACATGTAGCTCAGGACACCAAGTCCTCACCGTATTCTCCTTGAGCTAAGGTCACATAGTCCTCGCCCAATCACTCTGGTAAGTCTTCAAGGTAGACTCCCAAACCTTCACAGACTTCGTTCACTGGCAATCCACAATGTCTCTTGGATGCTCTGAACGCGACGCCTAACCGTCTGGAGGATTCACAGTCCTCAAGTGTAATAAGTCTTCAGATCACACAGACAAGAAGACTTAAGTGATGCCCAATTCTCTCTGGCTTTGGGTGGTTAGGGCTTTTCTCCTCGCTAGGAATTTTCTCTCAAAGGCTTCGAGGTGGGTTGCTCTCAAACGACAAAAGCCGTGCACTGAAATCTAAGCAGCCAACCGTTTATGGTTGTAGGGGGTGGGCTATTTATAGCCACTTGGCAACCTGACCTAATTTGTCCGAAATGACCCTGGGTCACTAAGGAACTGACACGTGTCTCAATGGTCAGATTTCAAACTCTCATGGCAACTTTACTTGGGCTACAAGCAAAGCTGACTTGTCCGGCTCTGGACAAGATTCGCTCTCATTGTCTTCACTCGAAGACATAGGTTTTTGGTTTAGGCATCACTTCAGTCATTCTGACTGGTTCTCCTGGACCCCACTTAACAATACGGTGGTTCCTATGACTCAACACAAAAGAAAAAGAACTACGAAAGATCTAAGTCTTCGAGCTCCATAGGCTTCATAACGTGTCTTCTTTTGTCATAGTCTTCAATGTGGATATCTTCACGTACCACCTTTGACTTCAATGTCTTCATACATTTTTAGGGGTCATCTCTGGTAGTAAAACCGAATCAATGAGGGACTTCTACCTGTGTTATCCTGCAATTCTCATGAACACATTAGTCCCTCAACTAGGTTTGTCATCAATACTCCAAAACCAACTAGGGGTGGCACTAGATGCACTTACAATCTCCCCCTTTTTGGTGATTGATGACAAACTAGTTGAAGTTTTCAATGGGGAATATAGTCTGTGAAATTGTAAAGGATGAGGAATTGTCTTCATAAGTTGTAAGGTCTCCCCCTGAAGATGTGCATATAAGTTAATTTGCTTTTGGAATGCAAATGCACATGGTAGGTTGTACTTGTGGAGATCCACTACAGCTTATGATGACAATCCACTATGCACGTGAAAGTATATGAAGATAATGACATGCATAATGGAAAATGGACGTCTGCAGTATGAGATAAGTGCAGAATTTATCGTCGCACATGCGGAATTTATCTTCGCAAAACAGGGTGGCAAGCAAGTAGCAGACGACCATCTGGTTTAAGTGTTACAACTCAAAGAACCAAATGAAGCAAAAACGAGAGTTGTAAGCCGAAGCAACATATAACAAAACTTAAAGCACCTGCCCATATGGACCCGCTTGAAGACTATCAACCCATATGCTTCTCCCCCTTTTGTCAGTAAGGACCAAAAAGGTTTGAAGACATAGAGTGTCTACTCGTTCCCAGGAGCAGCAGGGTCGTTGGAGGTGTTTCGCGGTGCAGAAGAGCTTGGAGGTGCTGAAGCAGGTGGCGGTGAGGTAGCATCGTCTTCTTCATCAATGATTCTGGCAGTGACTGTGGCAGCAGATGAAGAAAAATCAGAGTCTTCAAGTGATGGTGTGTTTCGCATCACAGCCCTTCTAGGAGGTGTGGTGTCAAACTTGAATCGCTCAGTGAAGCCATCCTCTTCAAGTTCAGCTTCAGTACACATCATTGATAGCCCTTTCCATGTACGACGACAGGTTTCATGAGTAACGAAAGCATTCTTGGTGGCAAGATTTCGAAGACGATTAACATCCACCAAGAGGCTTTTCATCTGACGCTTTAGCCAGTCATGATGCCTATCTTGTTTTTGATGAAGGGCCACAAGAAGCTCTCGGTTATTGAGAACACGAGCGCGCTTCTTGGGTCTTGAACCAGTTGCACTATCAGTGGCTTCAGTTGAAGCAGGGTGTGGCGCATGTGTAGTGCCAGCCAAAGGATACACCCTGGAGATGGCTTCAACACCTTCATCGTTCTGAGTGAAGCTCTGGTGTTCTGCATTCTGAAGACTCAAAGGTTGCTTGGCAGGCTCAGGATATATAACTTCAGCAGAGGTATCCACATCTGGCAAGAAGATCCGATGGTTGCGGGCTGAGGGCTGATATGAGATCACAGAGTGAAGCTTGATCAGTCTCATTACCCAAGGAGCATAGAACTTTAAACCAAACAGATCTGAGCCTGATGCAGCAAGTTGGCGTATGAAGAAATCCTGTGCGTTGAAGCATTTGCCATGAAGGATACAGAATATCAGAGTCTTCATTGCACCCTCGATCTTGGCATTTGGAGAGTGCCCTTTAATAGGCCAGAGAGTCCGCCGGATAATGTGATAGATGGTTCTGGGTAGGTACTCAAAGTCTTCAACGAAGAACTCTGTTGGATCAGGAGCATCGTGGGGCAATGGCTTCATCATGGAGAGCATCTGACTCATATTTGGTTCAGGCCTATGGAATATGCTCTCAAGAGCTTCAGTGTGTAGTGGACAGCCTTCCTTGAAGAGTTCGCCAGGAGTGGGCAGGCCTGTGAGCTCAATGATATCGAATGCATTGGCTTCGTGATGGACATTTCCGGTCATCCACTCCAGGGCACAAGTCTTCGGATCTCTGTTGTATCCTTTGATGTGTAGGGTGGCATAGAATTGCAACAGAAGCTCTTCATTCCAGTGCTCTTCATCAGTTACAAACTGCAGCAGACCCACTTGCTTGAAGCAATCCAGCGCTTCCTCTAAACAGGGTAGACCAGCAATGGCTTCAACATCAAGGCGCTTGTGCGGGAAGATGCGACCTTGGTTGTATAGGATGCATGAATAGTAGCTGCGCTGAGGATAGCTCCAGAACCTATCTGATGAAATCCTTTCCCTTGAATAGGGGTTCTTGGAGCTGTTGAAGAACGTATTATCTGCCTTGAAGCTATTGATGTCGAAGGAGCCAGGTGCTGATGCAGGACCTGGGAACCTTGGCAGCCTTGGGACTGGCTTCTGGACATGAGGCATGTGCTCAACATGGTAATCAAATTGAGGACCAGCAGCAGACTCAGGAACAGAAGTGTCTGGATCAGTAGCTTCGCTGTCTTCTGAAGCTTTTGGTGGGGAGGGCTCCACATTGGCTTCAGTGTTGGTTGTGGCAGCCTCAACATTTTCAGCCTCTGCTTGACTAGCTGGAGGGTCGGTCACAAGCACGTTCTCCTGGAGAACTGCTTCTTGGTGGAGCATAGGAGTGGGCTCTTGTGATGCTTCTTCTACAGCTGATGCAGCCGGAATGTCTTCAGCATAGACTTGAGGCCTTGGAACTTTGCGAAGCCTGCGGAATGCAGACGACGCCTGTCGGCTTGGAGTGGGCTGGGCCTCATTGTCTTCTTCCTCTTGAGGGCGATCCGCCCATGACGCATCTTGTGCAATTGGCGTCAGAGGACGACCAAGGCTGATAAGTTCGCTGTGTTCATACTGAGGAAGGACTGCATCATCTTGTACATTGTCCTGATGTCCAATGTCTTCAGCAGCAATGGGTTCGGCTGCTGGTATGTCTTCAGCTTCAGGAGCCTCTGTGGAAGCAGGCTCATGAACTGTCAGTTGTCATTCTATGTTGGGGTGAACCATAGCAATAGGTTCAACTATCAAGGGCTCTGTGGGAGCAGCCCGAGATTCCTTGATCTTTCGCTTCTTCTTGCTGGGGGCAGTAGGAGAGGCTTCAGAGCTTTTCCTCTTCCTGGCTTCAGCCTTAGCAGTTCTCGTCTTCTTGAGCTCTGAAGCTGTTGACCGGCTCTTTGGCTTCGAGCCAGTCATTGCAGTTGGGAAGACAATTGGAACTGCTTCTTGCCTTGGTGCCTCTGGTTCAGCCATAGCAGGCTTCTTCTTCTTCTTCGCGGCCATCTTGGGGTCAATGCTAGGACGCCCAAGTGCCTTGCGCTTCTCAGCCTCATTGTAGGCTTGTACACATCTTTCAGCCAGAGACTTCATCCGCTCACGTGAACCCTGAGCTTCTGCACGCTTCTTCAGAAAGTTTTACTTAAGCTCATGCAACATGATCTTGAAGCTCTTCACTTCTTGCATGCTGAGCTTGGCCATATTCTTCTTGAACTGAGCCTTTTCATGATCAATTTTCTGCTTCAGTTCAACAATGCGCTGGGCAATGGCAAGTTCTAAAGCAATTGCACCTTGGAAGGCGACGCTGAGGCCAATAGGCAGCTGCAGATCTTCGAAGCTTATGTTTGGTGTGGCAAACCATTCATCGATGAAGTTGTGGATGATGGCGACATCAAAGAGAGGCAAATTGTTGAAGATCTCAGCTTCTTCTTTGCTCTTGATGAGCTTCTCTAGAGCGTCATCTCCAAGATCTTCATCACTTGATAGATCAATGGCTTCGCTGCGTAGAATGGCAGCAGCTGTGAGCTCTTTGACGGTGTGTGGCTGAGGTACCTTGGCCTTTTGGGGCTTGGAGACGCGGGATACGTCTTCAGACTGCACACTGTCTTCAGGAGGTGCAGTTGCCAATGGCTTCGCCCTTGAGATTTTTGATGAAGGGGCCGGCTTTGAAGCTTTTGGCTTCTTCGACTACTTTGGCTTCGATACAGCAGGAGCTTCATCAGACTCAGAGTCAGCTGGAGGGTCATTCACGGCAGTCCCTTGGACTAAGATGCGGGTGATGAGGCCCTCAAGGTTTGCATACGGACCGATGATATTGGGTTCTGCGTCGCATGTGCCATCTGCCCTTGGAGCTGAGGGACCAGGGTTGAAGTCTAACCCCAACTTCTTTTTGTTCTGCTTCATAGATTGTTGGGCAAACTGGAAGTTGCGCTTGAATAGATTGTCGTCACGACACCAGAGTAGTGACGACGGGTGTGCATCATCAGGCTGTGGCCCACGAACCATGCATGGATAGAAGCTTTGGGCAATAGCTTCATCTCTGGACTTGGGTACAAGGTTCTTGTATAAGATGTCTCCCCACGGTCTTTTGATGGCACTTTTCTCAGCATACTCTTGGGTTGTGAAGCGGTATTTGAACCATTGTTCTGCCCAATAGTGTTGAATCCATTGGATTCGGGTCTTGCGCTGCCCATAATTCTCTTCAGGATCTGTTTTATACATTTCTGCCAGGTCTTCAGGCAGATCTTTGGAAGTTCCTCCACGTGGCTGTCTGCCCCCCTTCCTTGTTGCTGCTTCTGAAGCCATAAACTTTAACTTGAAAGGCTTCAAAACTTTCAAAGGCTTCAAAGGCTTTCTTTTGCTGGACCAACAGGAAGTGGCTTCAGGAGAATTTATGTGATGCTGTAGGAATTCTGCAAATGAATGCAGACTATGAGAACCGAAGGATTCTCCCACGGACATGTACCTGTGACAGCATTAAGGTGCGAGGGAAGGGGAAGAGGTCATATGCATTCTCAGAAGGTTTTGAAGATTAATCGGTTTAGAAGACATTGACCTCATCGTGCGAAGACATTCACTCATAGATAAGAAGTTGGTTCCAGATTTGTACGAACCCACAGATCAGTACAAGTGAGGAATATAACTACTTCATGAAGCACAAGTGAATATACTAGGCATGTTATGAGATGCAGATTGAGAGATCTAACTTGTGTGAAGAGAAACTTCTTATGGTAGAAAGTGACAGAACCATGAGATCAAAAGGGGCTGTAAAAAGAAGTTTTATTTACCACTCTTGGAACTGCTAGACGGAGTGGGAGATGATGCCGAGCAGTTCAGTCCTCCGTGCCCTAACTTGGCGACGGAAGACACCTACGGCGACGGCGGAGAGAACGATGTCCGCGGTCGGCGTGAGGACGGCGTCGGAGAGGTTGCGGCAGCGAAGCGCTTCGTCGCCGGCGTCGTCGAGAGCTAGCGGTGGCGCTAGGGTTCGTGCGAGGGTGGAAGAAGGAGATAATGACCGCGGTAAGTGTGAATTTATAGGCACAGGGGCGGCACTGTGCTATTACACAGGTGCCCCTGGCGATTCGCATCTGAGGTACGCGTGGCCAGTTTGCGGAAGTTTGGGGTTTGTTCCACGTCCCACGCACGCCTGGATTGTCGGGCGGTCGTTCCTGCTTCTCTGGATTTTATGTGGAGGAATGAGCATTGAAAACGGTCTTTATGGTTGTCTCTATATCTTCTGCTGACAAGGACGCAGTGAAGACATTCGACAGTTTCAATAGAATGCATATGACTTGGAGAGATAGAGTGTGAGATAGAAAGCATAGAGAGATTAGGGTCCGATCACATTCACTTAGTTCAAAAAGATTCAACCAAGAAGACATAGCTATAAATGAATGCTATAGAGGACAGAACACTAGCATATATATATATATATATATATATATATATATATATATATATATATCTGTAGTCAACATAGTGAAGATAATCATGAAAATATGTTGAGTTCGAAGCCAAATCAAATGTGAAGACATTGCAAGGTAATGCCATGAGTGAAACACTTCAAAACAGAACATTTGGTGGTGGCGTTACCCACCGTATAGGAAGTATTAGACCCAGACACGGCGCACAATTATCGTGGCGCTCTGAAGTCAAATTCCACATTAATGTATTCACACTTAGAATGTATGTCTTCATTGATTTGAAGATATACTTCACTTCGTGTGTTGCACATCTAAGTCATCAATATGCATAAGGGTTAGGATGTGTGCCTGATCATAGGACATTTGAGGATTCCAGGATATTTAGCTCACACCGTAACTTGCAAAACCTCTTCTCATCCAAGGGCTTGGTGAGGATATCTTCCAATTGCTCTTCAGTGTTGACGTGTATGATATCAATGTCTTCCTTCACAACATGATCTCTGAGAAAGTGATGACGAATTTCAATGTGCTTTGTCTTCGAGTGCTGAACTGGGTTGTTGGCAATCTTGATGGCACTTTCGTTGTCGCAGTAAAGTGGCACTTGCTTTAGATGAATGCCATAGTCCTTGAGTGTTTGCTTCATCCACAGAAGCTGAGCGCAGCAAGATCCAGCAGCAATGTATTCAGATTCAGCAGTGGAGAGAGATACACAGTTCTGCTTCTTTGAAGACCAACATACAAGTGATCGTCCCAGAAAGTGACATGTGCCTGATGTAGACTTGCGATCAACTTTGTCACCAGCATAATCAGCATCCGAAAATCCAACCAAATCAAACTCTGAGCCCTTTGGATACCATAATCCTAGAGTTGGGGTGTGAGCCAAATATCGAAGAATTCGCTTCACAGCTAAGTGATGCGACTCCTTTGGTGCCGCTTGAAATCGAGCACACATGCAAACACTAAGCATAATATCTAGCCTAGATGCACATAAATAAAGCAAAGAACCAATCATGGAGCGGTATACCTTTTGATCGAACTCTTTACCATTGTCGTCAGGGCCTAGATGATGTTTGGCTGGCATTGGTGTTGTGAAGCCTTTGCAGTCTTGCATACCGAACTTCTTCAGGCAATCTTTGAGATATTTCTCTTGAGATATGAAGATTCCATTGCGTTGTTGTCGTATTTGAAGACCAAGGAAGAACTTTAGCTCCCCCATCATGGACATCTGATATTGCTCTTGCATCATATATCCAAACTCTTCACTGTACTTCTGATTGGTGCAGCCGAAGATAATGTCATCCACATATATTTGGCACACAAACAGTTCACCATCATATGTCTTCGTGAAAAGAGTGGGATCTAGGGAACCGGGTATGAAGCCTTTGCTCTTCAGGAAATATTTGAGCGTGTCATACCAGGCCCTAGGGGCTTGTTTGAGGCCATACAGTGCCTTATTGAGCTTGTATACCATGTCAGGATGTTTTGGATTTTCAAAGCCAGGCGGTTGTGCAACATACACTTCTTCTTCAATCTTGCCATTGAGAAAGGCACTTTTCACATCCATTTGATATAGAAGTATGTTATGATGATTTGCATAGGCCAGCAGTATGCGTATGGCTTCAAGCCTAGCCACAGGAGCAAATGTTTCATCGAAGTCAATGCCCTCCACTTGAGTATATCCTTGAGCAACGAGACGAGCTTTGTTTCTGACAACTTGACCATGCTCATCTTGCTTGTTGCGGTATATCCATTTGGTGCCTATTATGTTGTGCTTCCGTGGATCGGGACGCTTAACCAGTTCCCATACATTATCCAGCTCAAACTGTTGAAGCTCTTCTTGCATAGCTTGAATCCATTTAGGTTCCATGAAGGCTTCTTCAACTTTCTTGGGTTCTGATATTGAGACGAATGCGAAGTGCCCACAGAAATTTGCTAGCTGAGTTGCCCTTGAATGAGTGAGTGCACCAGGTGCATTGATGCTGTCAATTATTCTGTCAATATGTACTTCATTGGCAACACGAGGATGTACAGGGCGAAGACTTTGCTCTTGCTGATCTGTGTTGTTGTTGGGAGGAATGTCTTCAGGCTGAGCATTGTCTTCATGTTGATCAGGTGCTGAGATGATAAGTTCTTCTTCAGGATGAGCTTCAGAAGGTATAATCTCTCCAGTTCCCATTAGCTTGATTGATTCACTAGCTGGAATTTCATCTAGCACATTTGGCAGTTGCTCTCTTTGTGAACCATTTGTCTCATCGAACCGCACATCCTCTGTTTCAACCACTTTGTAATGAAAGAGATTGAAGACTCTGTAGGAGTGCGAATCCTTTCCATATCCAAGCATAAAACCCTCATGTGCTTTTGGTGCAAACTTTGAGGTGTGGTGTGGGTCCTTGATCCAGCACCTTGCGCCAAAAACTCTGAAGTAACTGACATTTGGCTTCTTGCCAGTTAGGAGTTCATAAGATGTCTTGTTCAGAAGTTTGTGAAGATAAACACGATTGATTGTATGGCATGCGGTGTCAATGGCTTCAATCCAGAATTTTCTTGGAGTCTTGTATTCATCTAGCATCGTTCTGGCCATCTCAATGAGTGTTCTGTTCTTACGTTCGACGATGCCATTCTGTTGTGGCGTGTACGGAGCTGAGAATTCATGTGTGATGCCCAAGGTATCAAGATATGTATCAAGGCCAGTGTTCTTGAATTCAGTGCCATTGTCACTTCTGATGTGCTTTATCTTGGCGCCAAAATTGTTCATAGCACGATTGGTGAAGCGTCTGAAGACATCCTGCACTTCAGTCTTGTAAAGGATTATGTGCACCCAAGTATATCTAGAGTAATCATCAACAATGACAAAGTCATAGAGGCAAGCAGTAGTAGTAAAAGTTGAGTAGTGAGTGGGACCGAAAAGATCCATGTGGAGCAGTTCGAACGGTTGAGTAGTAGTCATGATTGTCTTCGAAGGATGTTTTGCCCTCGTCATCTTCCCTGCTTCACAGGCACCGCATAAGTGATCTTTCTTGAACTTGACGCCCTCGATGCCTATGACATGCTTCTTCTTCGCAAGGGTGTGGAGGTTCCTCATGCCACCATGCCCAAGCCTCCGATGCCAAAGCCAGCATTCTGAAGCTTTTGCAAGAAGACATACTGCAAGTTGTGGCCCTGCTGAGAAATCTACCATGTACAGATCATCTTTTCGATACCCTTCAAACACTAGAGACTTGTCAGATTCCATTAGTACTAGGCAACGATATTTTCCAAACATTGCGATCATGTTCAAATCACAAAGCATTGAGACAGACATTAAGTTGAAGCCAAGGGATTCAACAAGCATGACTTTATCCATGTGTTGATCCTTTGAGATTGCAACTCTACCTAGACCCAATACCTTACTTTTACCAGTGTCAGCAAATGTGATGTGGCTCTTGTCGGATGGACGTAAGGTTGAGTCCATAAGAAGGCTTCTTTTGCCAGTCATGTGAGTGTACACCCACTGTCAATAATCCATTCTAAAGACTTTGAAGACGCTGGTGTCGTACCCTACAGTGCAGTTAGGGGGATAGGCTTCACGAAGAGAATTGTGAAGCAAAAACATTTGACAAACCAGTGGGTTATGAAAACTTAGATCCAGATTAGGACTAATAGGGAGAGTAGCATGCGATTTAGGAACGAAGTACATAATGATGCCATTCGGGCATTTTATCTTGCGCCCTACAAGATTTTTAAGGTCCCCGGCAATAGCGTCAGAAGATTTTGGTTTTCTGCTGGAGACCTTTCCCTGCAAAAGAGAGTTAAGCCTTCTTAACCACCCACATCTTCAAGGGTGGCTTAGAAGCAATAAGTCTAAGTGCAGCATCTGAGAATTTTGGCTTTGAAGCCTTAGCAAACAGTCTTGCAGGTGGACAATAGTACTCATAAGAATAAGCAGAATAATTTTTGGTCATATGAACATGACGGTTTGATGAACCGCTCTCATATTCATATGCCTGAGTATGGTTCCCCTGCAAAACATTTGCGTTAGTGCGACTCAGGTGAGTCCTTTGTCTGTATGAAGCCTTTGGACCGTATGATGCCTTTGGTCTGAGGTTTGTCTTCTTCATGTGAGGTGTCATGAAGACATTCACAGGAAGATTTTCCAGACACGTTTTCAGAACCCAGATCTTCTTCATAGGCGGTCCATTCCTGCAGTTAGTACCAATGTACCTGGCAAACACTTCACCATTCTGATTCTTAAACAGTTTATAGTTTGCATCAAGGGATTCATCAATAATAATGGGATTAGCACAAGTGAAGCCAGATAAATTGGATGGATCTGCTGAAGGTTCCTTTGCAGCAACCCATGTGGTTTTGGGGTACTGCTCAGGTTTCCAGTAAGAGCCATCTGCATTTATTTTCCTTACGAACCCAACACCCTCTTTCCTAGGGTTTCGGTTCAGAATCTGCTTCTTGAGGACATCACATAATGTCTGATGTCCTTTAAGACTTTTGTACATCCCTGTTTCAAGCAATGTCTTCAACCTAGCATTCTCATCAGCAATAGCAGTGGTATCCTCAGCAGAGGGGTTAGTTACCACATCAACAGTTGAAGATATTGCAACAGCAGTAGCAGTGGAACATTCAGCAACAGAAGTAGCATTATCACGCTCAATGCATTTAAGACATGGTGGTTCAAATCCTTCCTGAGCGGAACTGATCTGTTCGGCGCGAAGTGACTCGTTTTCCTTTTGAAGATCTTCATGAGCCGCTCTCAATTTCTTAAGTTCTTGCTTCCTTTGAAGATAATCATAGGAAAGCTTTTCATGAGTTGTTGAGAGAGTATTAAGACGATCTTCAAGTTCCTGATACTTAACATGAAGATTTTTGATGTCTTCAATTAAGGATTCAGATCGAGTCATTTCAGCACCCAACAGATCATCGCTTCTGTCTAACAATTTTTGAATATGTTCCATGGCCTTTTGTTGTTCAGTTGCAATTTTAGCAAGTGTTTTGTAACTGGGTTTTGAATCACAATCAGAGTCATCGTCACTGGATGTTTGATAGCGAGTAGTGCGTGTGTTTACCTTGGCACCGCGTGCCATGAAGCAGTAGGTAGGAGTGGAGTCGTTCTTGTCATTTGCATCGGTGTCGGTGATGAAGTCATTGTCTTCAGTGTTGAAGATGGACTTGGCGATGTATGTTGTAGCCAGACTCGCAATGCCAGAATCAGACTCCTCCTCAGACTCCACCTCTGCCTCCTCAGAAGCGGACTCCTCCTCTGAATCCATTTCCTTGCCAACAAATGCACGTGCCTTGCCAGATGAGCTCTTCTTGTGTGATGAAGACTTTGAGGAAGACTTGGAAGAAGACTTTGAGTATTTCTTCTTCTTCTTGTCGTCAGAATCATATTCCTTGCTCTTCTTCTTCCTTCTGTTCTCATTGTCCCACTGTGGACACTCAGAGATGAAGTGTCCAGTTTTCTTGCACTTGTGACATGTTTTCTTCTTGTAGTCATGAGCAGAAGCTTCATCATTCCTTGAGCTTGATCGTGAAGATTTTCTGAAGCCTTTCTTCTTGGTGAATTTTTGGAACTTCTTCACTAGCATTGCAAGTTCCCTTCCAATGTCTTCAGGATCATCAGAACTGCTGTCAGATTCTTCTTCAGATGAGGAAACAGCTTTTGCCTTCAAGGCACGAGTTCGCCCATAGTTTGGACCATAGATATCTCTTTTCTCAGAAAGCTGAAACTCATGTGTGTTGAGCTTCTCAAGTATGTCAGACAGATCGAGTGTCTTGAAATCAGGACGTTCTTGAATCATCAGGGCTAGGATGTCAAACGAACTATCAAGTGATCTCAGCAGCGTCTTGACGATTTCATGTTTGGTGATCTCAGTGGCGCCGAGGGCTTGAAGCTCATTTGTGATGTCAGTGAGCGGTCAAATGTGTGCTGGACATTCTCATTGTCATTTCGCTTGAAGCGGTTGAAGAGGTTGCGAAGAACACTAATTCTCTGATCTCTCTGGGTTGAGATGCCTTCATTGACCTTGGAGAGCCAGTCCCAGACCAGCTTGGATGTCTTCAAGGCACTCACACGGCCATACTGTCCTTTTTTCAGATGACCACAGATGATATTTTTGGCAGTGGAGTCCAGTTGAGTGAACTTCTTGACATCAGCAGCAGTGACACCTTCTCCAGCCTTGGGAACGCCGTTCTCGACGACATACCATAGGTCGACGTCAATGGCTTCAAGATGCATGCGCATCTTATTCTTCCAGTAGGGATATTCAGTTCCATCGAAGACGGGGCACGCAGCGGAGACTTTGATTATCCCTGCAGTCGACATAGCTAAAACTCCAGGTGGTTAAACCGAATCACACAGAACAAGGGAGCACCTTGCTCTGATACCAATTGAAAGTGCGTTATATCGACTAGAGGGGGGGTGAATAGGCGATTTTTATGAAAGTCTTCAAAATGTGGAAGTTATGAAGACAAACAGTAGAGATATGCCTATTACTATGCAGCGGAAGTTAGACTACACTAGGCAAGCCATGGTCAAGTATCAATAGAGTGAAAGCACAGTGACAAATAGTTGTAGTGTAATTAGGATCAGGTAGGAAGATACTATGAAGCCAAACAAATCATACACTCATGTTGTGAAGACAAAAGATAGAACAGACACGCAAAGACTTCACAATGAGGGATCAGTAAGTAAAAGGAAGTAAAGATGAAACCAGTGACTCGTTGAAGATAATGATGTATTGGACCAGTTCCAGTTGCTGTGACAACTGTACATCTGGTTGGAGCGGCTAGGTATTTAAACCTTAGGACACACAGTCCCGGACACCCAGTCCTGAACACGCAGCTCAGGACACCAAGTCCTCACCGTATTCTCCTTGAGCTAAGGTCACATAGTCCTCGCCCAATCACTCTGGTAAGTCTTCAAGGTAGACTCCCAAACCTTCACAGACTTCATTCACTGGCAATCCACAATGTCTCTTGGATGCTCTGAATACGATGCCTAACCGTCTGGAGGATTCACAGTCCTCAAGTGTAATAAGTCTTCAGATCACACAGACAAGAAGACTTAAGTGATGCCCAATTCTCTCTGGCTTTGGGTGGTTAGGGCTTTTCTCCTCGCTAGGAATTTTCTCTCAAAGGCTTCGAGGTGGGTTGCTCTCAAACGACAAAAGCCGTGCACTGAAATCTGAGCAGCCAACCGTTTATGGTTGTAGGGGGTGGGCTATTTATAGCCACTTGGCAACCCGACCTAATTTGTCCGAAATGACCCTGGGTCACTAAGGAAGTAACACGTGTCTCAACGTTCAGATTTCAAACTCTCATGGCAACTTTAATTGGGCTACAAGCAAAGCTGACTTGTCCGGCTCTGGACAAGATTCGCTCTCATTGTCTTCACTCGAAGACATAGGTTTTTGGTTTAGGCATCACTTCAGTCATTCTGACTGGTTCTCCTGGACCCCACTTAACAGTACGGTGGTTCCTATGACTCAACACAAAAGAAAAATAACTATGAAAGATCTAAGTCTTCGAGCTCCATAGGCTTCATAATGTGTCTTCTTTTGTCATAGTCTTCAATGTGAATATCTTCACGTACCACCTTTGACTTCAGTGTCTTCATACATTTTTAGGGGTCATCTCTGGTAGTAAAACCGAATCAATGAGGGACTTCTACCTGTGTTATCCTGCAATTCTCATGAACACATTAGTCCCTCAACTAGGTTTGTCGTCAATACTCCAAAACCAACTAGGGGTGGCACTAGATGCACTTACACCAGGCAGGCTGAAAAGATCTGCAGTCCGGATTGAGGCACCGGCGCAGCGGTACGGCGCGCCGTCTTTATAGCAAGACATTATTTGCGGAGGCATATTAACGCCCATGCCTTCTTTTCAGGAAAAAGAGAGCTCGCCGGACTATACTCGGAGAGGCTACCAATCGCGCCTCCACCAGCCAGGCTCCAAGGCCGGATTCAGAGGCGGGAACGAATACAAGGTGTGCGCCGGGTGCTCCTCCGATAGAGGATGCGGATAAACTGTCCGCCACCCATTCCGAGGTGGAAAGTGCCATGAACCACAGGCGTTGCCGGACTGTTCTTCGTGACGCTTGTTTCTCCCAAGAGGAATTGGATGCCTTCAACTCGGGAGACGCGCACCTCCGTGCCGCTCAAAATGGTCTAGCCAGAGCCACGGAGCAGTATGTAAAAGACATACGGGTGAGAAAATTTGATGATTATATATATCAGTAGCCCCTGAGACTTGAAACAGTTAGGATAACTGATTTAAGGATCATTTGTTATGCAAGTTCTTACAGAAAAGAATACTCAACTGTCCCAGGAGCTGGAAGAGTGCAGCCCAACTGCAGGCCGCACTAGCCGTAGCGGGGGAACCCAAAAAGACCCCCTCTGGTAACATATCCTTCGAATGATAAGTATCGTATTAGAGTGCGGCATATATGCAGATCTGACGATAAAATTGCAGATGACGCTGGAGTAAATCCGGATAAGCAACAGCTCATACGCCAGCTGAAGGCCGGTGAGAGCATGCTGACGAGGGTGAGGCAGGAGAAGAATGATCTCCAAGATGCCAACACCAAGCTGGGCGTGGAACTAAAAGATGTTCATGCCCAACTATCGGACTCTGTTAAGGAGAATCGGCGGCTTCGATGCGGCATATTTAGTAAGTGCTTGAACGAACTTTGAAAAAAGAGTTCGGCGAGGAAGCTGGCTGACAGAGTTATGTTTGTAGGTATGCTAACAGGTCGTCCTGCCGAAGAGATGCCTGGTTCGACGGGTGATCTTCTTCCCGAGCTCTCGCAGTTGCACGAACGAGTTCGGTAGGTGATGCAAGGCGTCGCCCAGGCCTTGTGGCTGTCCGTCCCCATACCCGAAGGCCTTGGAGAGCGTGCAGAAAGGCTGAAGGGAGCACGGCGGCGCTTCCGATTATGGAAGATATCGGCCTGCCGTCAGGGTGCCAGGGAAGCCTGGGCAATGGTGAAGACAGGGTACACGAAGGCTGACCCGAACCACATGGCCGAAGTCGGACCTGTGGGGCCTGATGGCAAGGAGATCCCTATCAGTTTAGTGTACGGCCAAGTAGAATTGGCTGCAAAGTATTCCCAACAGGACTGTAGACTAGACAGCCTATTGGATGGCATTGAAGAGGAATTCAACCAGTCAAATTGACTATGTAATTTTAAAGTGACATGTATGATGCCTTCTAGTCGGATTGTAGATTGTTTGTCATGGCGGACCTTTTCGCTTCAACCTCGGGACCCGACAGTCCGGAGTGTATCTGAATACCCTCTCGGTTATGTAAGAACCGGGGCATGCGTGGAGACCAGGCATAGGGGTCATTAGTGCTTTATCAGACAAGTGCCCAACTAGTTATGTTATATTACATGGGTAGTAAGAAACATCTTCCAGAGAGAATACTTCCATTAAGGGTTCCTTTCCCTGGGTAGGCATGCCCTAAAGTGCATGTCCGGACTGCGACAAGAAGCGCAGAAAAAACATCTGGGGGCAGGTATGGATAATAAATAAAGGTCATCTTTTGTTCACCGACCGAATATTCTCTTAAGAACGCTAGCTTTCGGCTTCACCCAGTCTGAGGTACACGTCCGGCTGACCCGGCGATAACAATCGCAGAGGTGCTCCCCTTATGCCCTAGCCGAATTAACGGGAACGTAGGGCATAAATACAAGAGCCAGGCAACCCAGCTTGGCCAAAACTTAAGTCATATCGATGCATATAATGGTGAAAAAAGGTACATGCAGAAGTATAATGCATGTGTTGGGCGTGATGCCCAGGTAAATAACTTAAGCTTCTGTGAAAGAAGCCCCTAGGTGTAAAGAGTGCGGCTAGCACATCTGTAATGTACAAGTGAGGCACAAGGTGACCCTTGAAGGCCTAGAAAAATAAAAGAAAGAAAGGGAAACAAGATAGATGATGCATATGCGGAAAATGGACAAAGGGAGGGGACTAAATAAAGTCCGGTGCTAGGCGTAGAATCTTCGGAGCCTGGCTGCATTCCATGGGTTCGGCTCGAGGTGACTAGTCGATGCATCCCGCAGTCGGTACGCTCCGCCGGTCAGAACTTGGTCGATGATGAAGGGACCTTCCCATTTGGGCTCTAGCTTGTTCTTTTTCTTATCCGGCAGCCGTAGAACTAGTTCGCCAACGTTATAAGTTTTGGCCCATACTTCTCTGCTTTGGTATCTGCGAGCCTATTGCTGGTAAAATGCGGAACGGGCTTTGGCTACATCGTGCTCTTCCTCCAAGGTGTCCAAACTGTCCTGCCGATCGAGCTCGACTTCTCTTTCTTTGTACATGTGCACTCGAGGTGAGTCATGAATTATGTCACAGGGCAGGACTGCCTCTGTGCCGTACACCATAAAAAATGGTGTGTATCCGGTACTACGATTCGGCGTGGTCCGCAGCCCCTAGAGTACGGAGTCGAGCTCCTCTACCCGGTGCATGTCAGACTCTGTTAAGGAGCGCACTAATCTGGGTTTAATGCCACTCATTATAAGACCATTTGCTCGTTTGACTTGACCGTTGGTTTGTGGGTGATAGACTGAAGCATAAGTGAGCTTGATGCCCATTTTGCTACACCAGAGTTTTACCTCGTCAGCCATGAAGTTCGTGCCGTTATCAGTGATGATGCTGTGGGGGACGCCGTAACGGTGTACAACCCCGGATATGAAATCTATCACCGGTCCGGATTCGGCTGTTTTAACCAGTTTGGCCTCTATCCATTTGGTGAATTTATCCACCATGACCAGTAAGTATTTTTTCTTGTGGGTTCCCCCTTTAAGGGATCCAACCATGTCAAGCCCCCAGACCGCGAAGGGCCATGTAATGGGGATTGTTCGGAGGGCGGTGGGTGGCATGTGGCTTTGATTTGCAAAGAGCTGGCAATCGGTGCAACATTGGACCAGGTCCTGTGCGTCTGCCTGGGCCGTTGGCCAATAGAATCATGTACGGAAGGCCTTGCTTACAAGAGCCAGGGCTGCGGCGTGATGACCGCCGAGTCCGGCATGAATTTCTGCCAAAAGGTTTCGCCCTTCCTCTTCGGAGATGCACCGCTGAAGGACTCCGGTAGCGCTTTTTTTGTACAATTCTCCCTCGTGGACCCTGTAGGCCTTGGATCGCCGCATTATGCAGCATGCCTCATTTTGGTCCTCCGGAAGTTCCTGTCTAGTTAAGTAGGCCAGGAATGGTTCTGTCCACGGGGCAACAATGACCATTATTTCGTGGGCTGATTGTGTTATTTCGGTGGTGGAGCCTCCGATTGTGTCAGAGAGTTCGGTCTCGGGTATTTTGGCCAGGTCCGGAATATTGTTACCGGTGTCCCCTTCCCATGCTACGGATGGCTTGAAGAGCCGTTCCAGAAATATGTTGGGAGGTACCGCGTCGCGTTTTGCGCCAATGCGGGCGAGGATATCCGCCGCCTGATTGTTTTTCCGAACCACATGGTGAAATTCGAGCCCCTCAAACCGAGCTAACATTTTTAGGACGGCATTGCGATAAGCTGCCATTTTCGGATCCTTGGCGTCGAAGTCTCCATTTATTTGGGATATCGCGAGGTTCGAATCCCCGCGCACCTCTAGGCGTTGAATGCCCATGGATACTGCCATCCAGAGACCATGTAGAAGGGCCTCATATTCGGCTGCGTTGTTGGAGTCCGTATACATTATCTGTAATACGTATTGAACGGTATCTCCTGTTGGGGACGTCAAAACGACACCAGCCCCAAGACCAGTCAACATTTTGGAGCCGTCGAAGTGCATGATCCAATTTGAATATGTGTCGTACTCTTTAGAGAGTTCGGCTTCCGTCCATTCGGTGACGAAGTCAGCCAGAACTTGTGACTTAATAGCTCACCGTGGCTTGTAAGTTATGTCGAACGGGAGGAGCTCAATGGCCCATTTGGCAATCTGGCCTGTCGCGTCGCGGTTGTTTATAATATCGTTAAGTGGTACTTCCGAGGCTACCGTTATCGAACACTCTTGAAAGTAGTGTCGCAGCTTCCGGGATGCCATAAATACCGTGTACGCTATCTTTTGATAATGCGGGTACCGTGATTTGCACGGAGTAAGGACAGTGGACACATAGTAAACCGGCTTTTGAAGGGGGGATTTGTGTCCGTCCACTTCTCGCTCGACGACGAGCACTGCGCTTACTACTTGATGAGTTGCCGCAATGAATAATAGCATTGGTTCGCCAATGTTTGGCGCGGCTAGGACTGGGTTTGTTGCCAATATAGCTTTTATTTCGTTCAGTCCGGCCGTGGTGGTGTCTGTCCACTCGAAGTTTTCGGTGTGCCGGAGGAGGCGATAAAGGGGTAATGCCTTTTCTCCCAAGCGGGAGATAAAGCGGCTTAAAGCCGCCATGCATCCAGTCAATTTTTGTATTTGTTTGAGGTCTGTTGGGGTAGCCAACTGTGACAATGCTTGGATTTTGGCCGGATTAGCTTCGATGCCTCTACTGGAGACGATGAATCCCAGGAGCTTTCCGGCTGGTACGCCGAAAATGCATTTTTCCGGATTGAGCTCGATGTCATATGTTCGGAGGTTGTCGCATGTGACCCTCAAGTCGTCTACTAGAGTTTCGACATGCTTGGTTTTAACGACCACGTCATCCACGTATGCCTCCATTGTTTTGTTGATCTGGTTTGCCAGACATGTCTGAATCATGCGCTGATATGTTGCGCCGGTGTTTTTTAGCCCGAAGGGCATTGTGTTGAAGCAGAATGGGCCCTATGGTGTGATGAATGCCATTGCGGCTTGGTCTGGTTCTGCCATTTTGATTTGATGGTAGCCGGAGTATGCGTCGAGGAGACACAGTGAATCATGTCCTGCGGTAGCATCGATGATTTGATCGATGCGGGGGAGGGGGAAGGGATCCTTTGGGCAAGCCTTGTTAAGGTCCTTAAAATCGACGCACAAACGCCAGGATTTGTCCTTCTTTGGTACCATCACCAGGTTTGCTAGCCAGTCCGGATGTTTTATGTCTTTGATGAATCCGGCCTCCAATAGCTTGGCTAGTTCCTCTCCCATGGCTTGTCTCTTAGGCTCGGAGAAACGTCGAAGAGCCTGCTTGACTGGCTTGAATCCTTTTAGGATATTTAGGCTGTGCTCTGCCAGCCTGCGTGGGATTCCTGGCATGTCTGAAGGGTGCCAGGCAAAAATGTCCCAGTTCTCGCATAGGAACTCTCGCAGTGCGGCGTCAACATCAGGGTTTAATTGTGCCCCGATGGAAGCTGTTTTTGTAGGGTCCGTTGGATGGACTTGGATTTTGACTATTTCGACCGCCGGTTTAAAGGAGGTGGACTTGGATCTTTTATCGAGTATCACATCGTTCTTGTTCACCGTGGAGCGCAGCGCAGTTAGTTCCTCGGCCGCTAGGGCTTCAGATAGTGCCTCGAGGGCCAGTGCAGCTGTCTTATTTTTGGCGCGGAATGCTATGTCCGGATCACTAGCAAGAGTGATGATTCCGTTGGCCCGGGCATTTTGAGCTTCATGTACCCATAATGGGGTATGGCTTGGAATATTGTAAACGCCTCCCGCCCTAATAGAGCGTGGTATCCGCTGCTGAACGGGGCCACTTGGAATGTAATTTCTTCTGACCTGTAATTATCCGGCGTGCCGAATACCACATCTAGTGTGATTTTTCCAGCACAGCGTGCTTCCCGACTGGGGATGATTCCTCTAAATGTTGTGCTGCTTTGCTCAATGCGGCTCCAGTCTATTTCCATCTTTTGAAGAGTTTCCTCATAGATGAGGTTTAATCCGTTGCCGTCGTCCATGAGTACCTTGGTGAGTTGAAAGCCGTCCACGATTGGATTGAGGACCAGTGCGGCTGGTGCTCGGGCTGTTCGGAATTTGGGTTCGTCACTGGCATTGAAGGTAATAGCCGTGTCACTCCAAGGATTTATTTCTGCTATGTGGTAGAGTTCCGCCATGCTGCGGAGTGCTCGCTTGCGTCTATTATTTGATGCGAAGGTCTCGAAGACCGTTAACACCGTATTGTTGTCTGCGGGATGGTGCTCTGTGGTTTTTGGGAGGGGTAGATCCTCACCACTTTTGGCCACCTGCTAGAGTATCCAACATGCTCTAAGGCTGTGTGTTGGTATTGCGTCCGTTGTACTATAAATTTTGCAGGGTCCGTGGAGCCATCCCTCCAGTATGGTTCCTTGCCCCGTTGAGGGCTTTTGCTTTTTGGGAGTTAACCCGGGTGTATTGTGATAATGCACCCTTTTATTTCAGACTAGGTTTGTATTCAGGGCTGGATTATCCCAAAATTTTATTTCGGTTTTCCAGGCGCTTTCCATCGCACAGTACTTTCGTACTATGGACACCAAGTCGGCAAAGCGTGTAATTTCATGGCGACTTATGGCATTGAGGATTCCCTTGTCCGTGCAATTATTGCAAAAGAATGAAATTGCGTCTTCCTCGCAGCAGTCCTTTATCCTGTTCATGACTAGGAGGAATCTGGCCCAGTAATGGTGTACTGTTTCTTCGGGCTCTTGCCTAATTTGGGATAGATCACGTATGTTTGGGTGGGTGGGTGGAATTGAATCCGAATCCTCACCCAATCTGAGACTCAGGGGCCAAGGAGTTTCCGAACTTGAAAGTTTGGATTCTTGGATGTTTTCTGATAAATCTAGCCCGCTGCCTGATTCTAGGTTCAGCCCTTGAGTGACGTCCTCCCCTCTGCGGGTACCGGCTTGGAGGGATCGGGAATCCGGACATATCTAGTACTTAGGATAGATGAAGGGTTGCCGCATTGTTCCTCCACCACTGCAATGTGATGGGTGACCTGGGGAGAGTTAATTTCTCTCAGATCGGGTTTAGGCCCAATTTGATCATAGTCTGTAGCGACTCCCAGGGTGGCGATGTGATCCAAGAGCTCGTTCAGGGAAGAGAGCTCCATTGGATCTAACTGCTCGGCGAGTTCCGAGTTGACGTGAAGATTGCTTTTGATGACCCGAGAAGTCATCGTCGGCGCAGCGGCCGAACAGGCGGTCGTAAGAAAACCACCTAGCCGGAGAGTTTGGCCGATAGCCAAATCTCCCTCAGTGATAGTGCCGTCTTTAAAGACGAGATGAGACATCCTTCCTGGTGGCGACGGCACAGCGGAACTCTCAATGAAAGCACCAATGTCGGTGTCAAAACCGGCGGATCTCGGGTAGGGGGTCCTGAACTGTGCGTCTAGGCCGGATGGTAACAGGAGGCAGGGGACACGAAGTTTTACCCAGGTTCGGGCCCTCTTGATGGAGGTAAAACCCTACGTCCTACTTGATTAATATTGATGATATGGGTAGTACAAGAGTAGATCTACCACGAGATCGGAGAGGCTAAACCCTAGAAGCTAGCCTATGGTATGATTGTATGTTGTGGTTGTTGTCCTACGGACTAAAACCCTTCGGTTTATATAGACACCGGAGAGGGTTAGGGTTACACAAGGTCGGTTACAAAAGAGGAGATATCCATATACGTATTGCCTAGCTTGCCTTCCACACCAAGTAGAGTCCCATCCGGACATGAGACGAAGTCTTCAATCTTGTATCTTCATAGTCTAACAGTCTGGCCAATGGAGATAGTCCGGCTGTCCGGAGACCCCCTAATCCAGGACTCCCTCAGTGGGCGTTACAAGTTGGTAATTAATCAGAGCCATCCCCGACTTAGTAGCCCCCTGCTTGATCGAATCGCTGACGTTGTTGAGTCTAGAACAAAAATGTTTTAGTCTTAGGATTATATATAACGGAGAGTTGGATTATTTTTACTCCTGAGTCCCTTCGTCGCTCTGGTGAGGCCTCCTGACATAGATGTTTTGACTTTTCTCTCCTCAAATTTCACGAAAAAAATTAGGATCACGCGGGTATCTTGGAATCGTTCTGGTATTCTTGTGATGAGAACATTGTTCTTGGTGCCTCCTGACATTTAGGGGTTGTGGCTTTGTCCCGAGGAGTTGAGCTCTAAGGTGTTGTCGTCACAATTTTATCATTGCAGTTCTAGAATACCTGAGTTCGCTGATATCAAAAATCTCTTTTATGCAGTTGTTGGTGAGATAACCTCAACGCCACCCAGTACTGGGGCGGGAGTTCGGCAGTATTGCCATAACTCGTATAACGGATGCTTTTCAAAGGTTGAGGTACACAATTTCCGGAGTTTTTTTGGTTATGTGTTGATGGATGGATACAGTTGGAGCATAGGGCTTGTTAGTTGTGTGATATATATTGTGCCTCCATGTATCCCCAACACCAAATTGCATAACTAGAAAGTTTCGGGAGTTTATAGTTGGGAATTCAAGTAGCTCTAGCTTTTCTTCCCGCAGATATTTGGTTTGTGACTGGGTAATCCTTACCACTTATTTGTTCCTAATCATACCTTGTTGTTCCATTCATCTACCTTTATCTAAGTGGCTTCTCAACTTAATGGACATGTGATGTTAACTTTGGAATTCATCCTTTCATCCTTGTTTGAATGTTTATTGTGAAGACTATATGTTGCAATTTCTATCCATTAATTCAGCTTGTCTATCTTTCTATCAAGATTCTAATGGATGTCACTCTCCTCAGGAAGGCTCCTCCAACGCGTCTGAATCCGAAGCAGAATGAAGGGAGTCAGGCAAACCCTCCACCCCCACCTCCGCCTCCAGAGGCATGGCAAGCTGCCACGGCAGCCACCAACGCCAATGCACAGATGCTTTTGCAAGAGCGCAACCAAGGTCAAGGCAACCAAGGGAATCAAGGCCAAGGGAATTTCAACAATCAGCCTCAATTTGCTACCCTCAACCAGTTCCTTGCAAATCAGCCGAAGTCTTTCAGCTACTATGCCAAGGCCACGGACGCCGATGATTGGCTCGTGGACATCAACAAGCATTTTGAATGTAGCAATGTCAGGCCTGAGGACTATGTCAAGTTTGCTTCGTTTCAACTCAAGGACCAAGTTGTTGATTGGTATCAACAATACAAAGATTCTAGAGGAGGTCGTGTGATTGCCTGGGATAATTTCTACCGAGACTTCAAAGCTCATCATATTCCAACAAGTATTGCTGAGAGCAAGCGTGAGGAGTTCCGCAATCTCAAGCAAGGAAGCATGTCTGTGTACCAATACAACATCCAGTTTCAGAAACTTGCTCCCTTTGCAAGGCAGGATGTTCCTAATGAAAAGAGCATGATCTATCACTTCAGAGGTGGCCTTAGAGAAGATCTACAGTTAGCTCTCGTGCTTCTTGAGTCGACTAAGTTCAATCAATTCTATAACATGGCCCTCAAGCAAGAAGGTGCTCAGCTCAAGTGTGAGGCTTCTAAGAAGAGAATTAGGGATGCAGTTCAGTCTTCTTCTTCCTCACAAGTGGCAGCTAAGCAATAGAAGTTCTGGCTTCCTCCTCCTTCATTTCGTTAGCCCTACCAGTAGAAGAACAAAGGTGGCCATGGATTTTCCCACCCACCCAACCCAGGCTATCAGAAAAAGTCTCAGACTCAAGCTCAAAGGTGAAGTGCTCCTTATCATCATCCGCTCTTAGAGGTGACTTACAACAAGTGTCAGTAGAAAGGTCACTATGCGAACAAATGCTTCAACCAAAGGCGCCTTCCGCCTCCTCCTCCTGTGAGGTCTTCAAGCAATGCAGTGGTCAAGCATAATCCCAAGCATGCTAAGGTGAACATGATGAATGGAGCTCAAGCAGAGGATTCTTCTCAAGTGATCATGGGTAATCTTCCAGTTAATGATATTCCTACAAAAGTCTTATTTGATTCTGGTGCATCGCATTGTTTCATGTCAAGACCGTTTTTTGCCAAGCATGAATTCACTTCTTCACATTTGGGTAAACCCATGGCTATCATTTCTCCGGGTAAATGATTGAGCTCTAGTTTGGTGGTTCCTGATGTTTCTATCAAGATGGGCAACTATAAATTTCTGTCTAAACCAATTGTTCTTGGTGACTCGGATATTGATCTAATTCTCGGGATGGGCTGGCTTTCTAAGCACAAGGCTCTGTCGGATGTGGGGTTCCGGGAAACCCTTAAGGTTTGAGCACTGGGGTGCACGCGAAGTCTTTCCCTCCTACCGATCTATGCTCAAGCTCGCTAAGATGTTGCGGACGAACTCGACAAACTCACAACACAGAAAGACACAGGGTTTATACTGGTTCGGGCCACCGTTGCGGTGTAATACCCTACTCCAGTGTGGTGGTGGTGGATTTCCTCTTGGGCTGATGATGAACCATACAAGGGAAGAACAGCCTCCTGAGGTTGAGGTGTTCTTGTGCGTATGAACTTGTGGTGTGTCTCTGGGTCTCTCAAGCTAAGATGAGATGATCTCTCTCTCTCTCTCTCTCTCTCTCTCTCTAGTCTCGTCCCCCTCTATCTGTGGTGGCTAGTCCTATTTATAGAGGCCCTGGTCCTCTTCCCAAATATTGAGCGGGAAGGGAGCCAACAATGGCGGGCTAATTTGAAGGGGGATAGCTAGTACAAGCTATCCTGGCAAAAGCGGTCTTCGCCTGCACAAAGCTCTGGTGGTGACGCCGTCTTGGGCTCCACGATGGCCTCCATCTTGTAGTCCATGGTCTTGGTCTTGTTGCACCGAAATGGCAACCTTTGCCTGATGCTTCGGTACTCCACGGCTGCGCCTACCCCCTTTGCACCAAAGAGGAACACAAGGACGCTGCGCGCTCTAGGGCCCGCCTGGCGCCTGCCTGGTGTCGATCGTCATGGCTCACGTCATGAGAGCCTCGTGAGGTTCTCCTCGCCTTGATATCTCTGCCCCTCGCGAGCCTGCCTGACTAGGCCGCTCGGGAGGAGGTCTTGCGTCATCTGCCTCATGAGGCTTGGACCCTCGCGAGGGTCTTGGATGCTTTGTTGATGAAGATGGGTTGTACGGCCTGCTAGCTCAGCCACGCCGTCGGCCCCGAAAGCCTGCGGCCTCGGTTGACGTGTGGCAGTTGATAGGTCGTGAGCGTCTCTGCTTCCCCATGCTGCCTCGGCAACTGCTCGACTTGACAAGTCCCTGCCACATGCAAGGGAAACCATTATTACCTGTGATCATGGGAGACACCGATTGGCCTTCTCTTGCTATAAATGGGGAGGGGGCGGAGCCCCCGTTGCCCATCTCTTCCTCGCTTGCCCGCTTCTTCTTTGCTTGCTCCAATGGCGCCTATCAGAAGGTTCTCCACTGAAGAGAAGGGGAAAGCCCCCCGGGATGTCCCGAAGCCACTCCTGCCGAAGAAGAGGTTGATCCATTACCGCGATAAAGCGATGATGCAGGTGGTGACGAGGCCGGGCGGCCTCCTCCAGGGTATCCGCTTCCCCTTTACGCCCAAGCCGACGGCTCGGGAGGACGAAGCGACGAGCAGCGCCGCCCACGCCGCATCCGGGGTCGCCGCGCCACGATGACGCATGTCGTCCACGCCGCGGACTCCTCGCGCGAGTTAGTGCTATGGGTGCCGATGCCTCCGAGCTCCTGGATCCGCTTCCCACGGTTCTTCTCTGACGTGATGCCGTCGAGGGGGCCTCTCGAGCTCTGGCTGCAGCATGCCGACTGCAGCGCTCCGGCGACCGGAGCGGAGATCAAAGCGGTCTCCACCGGCAAGATCTTCATGACTCGCGGATGGGGCGAGGTCGCACAGGTCTGTCGTGCGAGGGGCGCCTTCGTGATCCACTTCGAGTACGATGGCGCCTCCACACTTTTCTTCAAGGTTTTCAACACCGAGGGCCGCCGCCTGGAGTGCTGCTCCGGAGAGGAACGCGAGGATGATGCGCGCTCTGCTCGGACCACTCCAGCAGCAGCAGCCCTTGGGAGTCCAGCAGCTCTCTTGAGCTCTACGAGACTCCGGAGATGAGCGATGATAGCTATGTTCCCCCGAGCTCTCGCCGCGCTCGGAGCAGGGATGCGGCGTCCGGCCGCCGTCGCCGCTGATCTGGATGGGGTTGGCACTGGCCTCCTGTGGCCCACTGTTGATGATGGTGTCCTCCACGGAAGGATGTAGATAGGATTCCCCTTAGCATCAGCTTTTGTTTCCTGCGAAGAATCATGAATCACCCCGTGGGGGCATGTAAGGATCTGCAATGCCTTTGTACTTATCTTCCTTGTTATGAAGATTTGGTGAACGTGTGTCCCGTTAAGGCTCGTTCCCCCCTTTCTTTCCTCGCGATAGCTTGTTGCTCTACGCTGACGGGTCCCAGTCCCAAGGCGGCTACAGTCGTTGCTGGTATGCCATGTCACGATGTCGTGGTCAAGGCCAGGAGGTGCGTGGCCCGAGGTCCAGTAAGAGCCCCTGAGGCGCGATGCTCAGGAGGTCCCCCTTAGCGCCCAAGCGACCATGGTAAGGAAAGAAAGGAAGATGACTTGGCCGCAACGGGGTTGCGGCAGGGTGTGAGCGACTACTATGCCCAGATATTTAGCCGATCCAAGGGTGAGACTTATCTTGCTGACTTCGCGGTGATTCTTGATGTTGCGCCAGGGCTGCGTGCCAACTTACGCAACATAGCCAGGCCGGTCCGTATGAGTTTTCCTTCTCCCGAGCTCTTCTTAGTGCTCTGCGTCCTCAGGTCCCGGCCCTCGAGTGAGCTCAGCCGCCACTGGTATGCCAGGTCGTGATGTCGTGGTCAAGGCCAGGGGGTGAGGGCTGGAGAGCCAGTAAGAGCTCCTGAGTCGCGATGCTTAGGATCCCCCCTTTTAAGCGCAAGAGAATCACACGAGAGAACGGAGACTTGCGTCGCGGCCTGCTATCCTTCCCGCGGGGTCTCTATGGACAGGCACAAGAAGAAACATGGTTTGCCGTTACTACCGCCTGCCTGCCGCTGGTTGGTCCGGATGAAGTGAAGGCACTGAGGGCCTGGAGAGGTGACGTGCACGGCGCGTGCCGCGAGCCAGAGCTTGACCACTCAGATTTGTCGGTCGTGGTAGGGACGGACCCATGCACCAGTGCCGTGCCTGTGTAGAGGACCCGAGGGAGGCGATGATCGAGCAGGTGATAGCAGTTGGCAGGTTAAGCATGAAGAGCAGATCGGCTTAGGTAAATGCAGGAAGATACATGCCACTGGGTCTGGCCCGAGTGGCGTGGGGATGATGCAGCCCGAGGGGCGCCCCCAACAAGGTAAGCTAAAGACATAAGCAAAAGGGATACATGCCATAGGGACGGACCCGTGTGTCCTGGGAATAATGCAGCCCGAGGGGCACTCCCAGCTTAAATGAACTTGGAAGATGTCACCTGGTTCTGTAGACGAAGTAGAGTTGGTGTAGCTGAAGCCACACGTTGAAGGAATGGCTCCTCATGAGCCACCGGGGCCCTGAGCCTCGGGAGGCTCTGGGGGCTCAGGAGGTTCCCTGAAGATCGTCCCCATCTCCTCCAGAATGGCGTGGAACCTGGCCTCCTGAGCCGCCAGGACTTGCTGCACGTTGCGCTGATAGGTCGACGCCACGCTCGGCAAGCCAAAGGGCATGCGAACGTAGCTGTGTGGTGGACCCTCACAGCGGCCCGCACGCGATGGCCAGAAGCGTTCCTGAGATGCGGCCCTTTTGAGCCCTGGGATGTCGATGCAGACGCGCAGTTCAGCACCCTCGCCTGGATGGTGAGCCGCGCTTGGTGAGCGGCTGTCGCCACGCATGGCTCTCGCGTCTTGTAGCTCTTGGGTGGTCTTGGTGATGAACTCCTGGGTGGTGGGCACTCCTTTCCCCGTGCTCTCCTGAGGGAAGCATGACGTGAAGCATGCTTACAAGTGGTGCCCAAGCGCCTCCCTCGTGAGGTTGGCAAGGTCTGAGGCTCTCCAGGAGAGAGCCCCCGAGTCCTGCCTGAGGAGGGCGTCGGGTGTGCTTTCCTATGCGGTTGAGGGAGGCGCCCCTAGAGCGGGCGCTGATCCTGACGAGGCTCCTGACACGACGCCATCTTCTTGGGGTCCTGCACGGCGCGGCAGCTTCTTCTTGGGGATGGTCTCCGGAGGGCCTTCACTTATGCTGTCAGGGTTGTCGATTGTTGCGGCTTGGTAGGCGCGCTCAAGGGAGCACACCGCATCCCTTTCTTCACATGGGACCGTGATGATTCCCCCACTTCCTGGCATCTTGAGAACGTTGTAGCCGTGATGAGTGACTGCCATGAACTTGGCCAGGGCTGGATACCCGAGGATGGCATTGTACGGTAGGCGGATGTGCGCGACGTCGAAGTCGATGAGCTCGGTGCGGTAGTTCTTGCGCTCCCCAAAGGTGATAGGTAGGCGGACTTGCCCTATCGGTGTGGTGGAACCGTCAGTCACTCCTGAGAAAGGTTTGGTTGGCTGGAGCTGCTCATAGGGCACTTGGAGGTTGTCGAACGTGTCGACGGATAGGACATTGAGCCCTGCGCCGCCGTCGATGAGAGTCTTGGTGACTTGCACATTGCTGATGACTCGGGAGCACAGCATAGGGAGTGCGCCAGCGGTGGCTGCACACTTGAGCTGGTCGGCCGAGTCGAAGGTGATGGCACATTGGGACCACCTGAGCGGGCGCTTGGCCTCGAGCTTGGGGAGCGCTGCGTTCACCTCGCGAGCGAACTGTTTGAAGATGCACTGAGAGGCTGGGGCCTGAGCACCGCCCAAGATGCAAGCGATCGCACGCGGCTCCTGGAAGCCCCCAGCCCCCTCGTCCTGGTGGTGGTCGTCATTCCTTCTCGGTGGCGGCAATGGGGGAAGACCAGCGTTGCCCTAGGGGCGATCCTCGCGAGGCCGGTCCCTCCAAGCGCCCTCGCGAGGTTGGTCCTGCCAGCGGTCCTCACAAGGCCGGTCGCGCCACTCCTGGAGAAGGTCACGGTCATCCCAGCGTCCGCCTCCGCGTCCTCCTCCACGGCCCTAGCCCCGGTCGTTGCGCTCAGGGCGTCGACCGAAGTGTCCTTCCCGTATGGCTCTGAGCTCTTGATAGTCGCTGGTGTTGTGGGTGTTCAGGTTGTGGAAGGCGCAGAACGGACGGTCGTTCTTGGATGACTCGAGCTGATCTCTGCCTCGCTTGGTGTCGGGCTCCGCTGCGAGCACTACTGCCTCTTTGCGCTTCACGTCCTTGGCCTTGGCCTTCTTCTCCTCCACTCCTACAGCTGGCAGCTCAAGAAGAGAGAGGCGCCCCTCCTCAGCTCTTGCGCACTTGGTCAACAGGTTGAATAGCTCCTGACATGTGCAAAGCTCCTCGTGGATAGCCAGCTCTTCCTTCATCTTGACGTCACGGATGCCGTTTGAGAATGCGGAGATGATGGCTTCGTCCGTGACCTTGGGGATCTTGAGGCGGGTGTTGTTGAAGCGCTGGATGTACTTCTGGAGGGTCTCTCCTGTTTGTTGCTTGATGCGGTGTAGATCGCCCGCGGCCGGTGGGCGGTTGCGAGTGCCCTAGAAGTTGGCGACGAAGCGATCGCGCATCTCGTCCCAGGAGGAGATCAAGTCGTGCTGCAGGTTTAGGAGCCAGGAGCGGTCCCCATCCTTGAGAGCCATGGGAAACCAGTTCGCCATGACTTTTTCATCGCCGTGGGGTCGGCGGTGCGTCGTATCGAGGAGGTAGATCTGGCTTGAACTTGCCTGGCCAACGATGCTACGCAGTTCGGTGGTGAAGGCACGGCAGCCAGCTGTGGTCGCCGGAGCCTGCTTCTGAGGCGGAGCTTGGTCTTGGTGAGGTCCGCGTTGTGCCACTGCAGGTGGCACGCGGTCTTGACGAGGTGGCGCGGGGAGCGCCGGTGCAGCTTTTCGCGGCCACGGGATTTCTTGGCAGCTTCTTTCTTCACGCGCGGGCGCCAGGCGCGGTGGATCACGTCGCGGAGGCGCGCGCCTTGGTGCCAAGGCGCCGTCTTGGGGTCGAGGCGGTGGAGGCATTCCATGAGCCCCATCGCCCGCGGCTGGTTGAGGGGGAGGCAGAGAGTGGGACGGCGCCGGAGAGCACCCTGCGGCACGGACGAGATCGGCAACGCGGTCGAGCCACTCCTCATAGAGGTCGTCGACAGGGCGGTAATGCAGGAGCTCGTTCGCCGTGATGAGCGCGTCCCGTGCCTCCATGGGAGCACGGTGCACGTGAGACGAAGAACCAGCATGGGTGAGTGATGGAGTAGTAGTGCGGCCGTCCTGCCGCACTGAAGGATGCAGCGAAGATGCCTGCTGCTCGTTCCCCACTGGGCCGGTGGCAGCGTTGGCGGCAGGATACGAAGAATGACGAGGCGGCCCGGCGACGGGAGCCATCTAAGCGACGCGGGCGGCGAGGGCAGCCCGACGCTCAGCTCAAGCACGGCGAGCGTCCGCCATGTAGATGACTGTAACACCCCGGATGTAACTTTCCCAATTTGTACTCCAACTCTTGCCGTTTCGGTGTTAAGTAATTTTATTTTCTCGGGTTTGGGTTTTGTCTCCGTGTGTTGTTATCGTTGTCATGCATCTCATATCATGTCATCATGTGCATTGCATTTGCATACGTGTTCATCTCTCACATTCGAGCATTTTCCCCATTGTCCGTTTTGCATTCCGGCGCTTCGTTCTCCTCCGGTGGTCATTTCTACCTTTCTTTCCTGTGTGGGGATTAAACATTTCCGGATTGGACCGAGACTTTCCAAGCGGCCTTGGTTTACTACCGGAAGACCGCCTGTCAAGTTTCGTATCATTTGGATTTCGTTTGATACTCCAACGGTTAACCGAGGGACCGAAAAGGCCTCGTGTGTGTTGCAGCCCAACACCCTTCCAATTTGGCCCAAAACCCACCTAAGCCTTCTCTATCATCTAGAGTGTTCAATCATGATCGCGTGGCCGAAAACCGCACCTCATTTGGACTCTCCTAGCTCCCTCTACCTCTATTTAAAGACCCCCACTCGAAATCACGAACGAAACCCTAGATCCACCCTCATCGCGCGCCGCCGGACACTTGCCCCGCCGACGGACATGTCCGGCCTGCCCCCGCCGCCGCCACGTGGCATCGCGCCATTGGTCCGCGCCGCCGCCCCACTTCGTCGCCGCCGCCGGCCTGGGAGGCCCAAACCGGGCCCCCGT